>NC_057814.1:304320614-304422607 GCF_018294505.1 Triticum aestivum | reverse complement strand
GGTGCCGGTCCGTCGTGACGATGCTTGTGATAACATTTCCATAGCGTCGTCCCACCCACGGACCCACCGCGATCAGCGCCAAGTTCTTCTAGAGCGAGCCCATGAAGACGCTTGAACCACCATCGAGCGCCAGCGCGATACACGCCACCAGTCAGATAAGCGGGCGGGGCTCGCTATGGACTACCCAGCACCGGGGAGCTCCAGCGGCCTACCTTATGAGGTGGGTTGCCCAGCCTTTACCCGCGAGCTACGGCAGTTCCAGTGGCCGTCCCACCGCACATTCAAGCCCGCCGTCGGTGAGAAGTACAACGGCAAGACCCATCCGTCAGAGTTCCTCAGCATCTACACCATCGCGATGCAAGCTGCTGGAGCTCGCGACGACAAGGTGGTTGCCAATTACTTCCCGTTGGCACTGAAGCCCAACGTCATGTCTTGGTTGATGCACCTGCCGGCGGATTCCATTTCTTCTTGGTCGGATCTGTGCCATGAGTTCGTTGGTGCCTTCACCGGAGGCCACCAAGCTCATGGCCAGGCCAGTGATTTGCATATCATTCCCCGAAAAGAAGGGGAAACCCTGCGCAAGTACATACAGAGGTTCAGCCGGCTGCAGTACAACATCCCCGATGTTCATCCCGCCGCCGTGATTAGCGCGTTCCATTAGAACATGCGCAATCACAAGATGCATGAAGAGCTGGCGATGAACAAGGTTAAGGATGTGGCCGAACTTTATGTTATGGCCGATAGGTGCGCCCGGGCTGAAGAGGGAAGGAAGTACCCTGGCGAGGACGCCAGCATGGAAACCGAATCTACTGATGAAGACACCGCCGCCCCGACGAAGAAGGGCCGGCGTCGCAACAAGAAGCGCAAGGGCAAGATCGTGCTTGCCGTCGAGGGATCCGACAACACCGGCACTGCCAAGAAGGCCAAGGCAGACGACCCCGGCAATGAGATTGCCGGGTGCGCCACTTCCTGGGCCTTGGCGGCTGCCGACAAGCCAGGAGGCTCCGACAAGCAGTACTGTAAGATCCACCGCACCAAAGGCCACGACCTCCAGAACTGCCGGCAAGTCGAGCTGCTTCCTGAGAAGCAAAAAGCCGAGTATGAGAGGTGGGACAAGGAGAAGGGCGAAGATAGCGCTGAAGGATCCGGTAAGAAGCATGGCGGCCAAGGTGGCCGCCGCGGCAAGGATAACCGGCAAAAGAGGCCCGCTTGGGGCCGCGACAAGAAGCAAGAAGACAATGATCATGACGAGGACGACGAGTCCGGCGAGCAAGAGTTTCAGAAGGCTACGGAGGCCATGTGCGTCGATGGAGGCGCCTCGCTGCACACTTCCCACCGCTAGCTCAAGCAGTGGGCGCGTGAGATCACAGCGGCGGAGCCCTCGTTCGACGCTCATAAGCCACTATGGTGGTCCAGCACGCCCCTCATCTTTGACGCCGAGGACCACCCTGACCGCACAACTGCGGTCGGCTGTTTGCCGTTGTTGGTCTCACCAATGATATGCAACCTCAAGGTGAACAAGCTGCTGGTTGACGGCGGGGCCGGCCTGAACTTGATCTCACCCGTCATCATCAAAAGGCTGCAAATTCCTGACGGAGACCTCAAGGAGACGGGCACGTTTCAAGGGGTCAACCCGGGAAGGAGCCAACCGAAGGGGAAGGTCATGTTGCCCGTGACATTTGGAGGCGAGTTGAACTACAGGACGGAGAGGATTGTCTTTGATGTAGCCGAGATCCCCTTGCCCTACAACGGGATCCTCGGCCGCCCGGCACTAGCCAAGTTCATGGCGGCGTCGCACTATGCCTACAACACGCTGAAGATGCCTGGGCCGATGACCATCATCACCGTCCCCTCCGACAAGAAGGACGCGCTGATCTGCGCTGACCTGCTCTACCGGGAAGCAGTTGCGGCAGCTGCCATCAAGGCACTTGCTCCTGCCGTTGAAGCCCCTGGAGGGAAGAAGAAGACCGGCAAGACCCCTCGCACCCACTCCAGCAAGCGCACCTCTTCGGAGTGCTGTGCTATGGTCGAGGACGTGCCAGAGAGCTCCACCGGGAAGAGCAACAAGTCCAGAGCTGCGCCACCAGAGACCAAGAAGGTGTTTGTCAAGGAGGATGGCACAGGAGGAGCTTTCACCATAAGCTCCACTCTCGACAGCAAATAGGAAAGCGCGTTCGTCACTTTCCTGTGGGCGAATGTCGATGTGTTTGCATGGCAAGCATTTGACATCACTGGCGTTCCCAGGAAAGTGATTGAGCACCATCTTGCTATCTGCCCCCCATGCGCGACCCGTCAAGCAGAAGGTCAGGAAGCAAGCTTTGGAATGGCAAGAGTTCATCATAGAGGAGATCAGGAAGTTGGAAGCAGCAGGCTTGGTAAGGGGGGTGCTCCACCCGACGTGGTTGGCCAATCCGGTAGTGGTGCGCAAGGCAAACAGGAAGTGGAGGCTGTGTATTGACTACACAGATATCAATAAAGCTTGTCCTAAGGACCCCTTCCTGTTGCCGCGCATCGACTAGATTGTTGACTCCACGGCCGGGTGTGATCTGTTATCATTCCTCGACGCCTACTCGGGCTACCACCAGATCTTCATGACAAGAGAAGATAAAGAGAAGACATCATTCATCACCCCATGTGGCACGTATTGCTTTTTACGGATGCCTTTCGGGTTGAAGAGTGCTGGCTCGACATTCGCAAGGTGGTCCAAATTGGTTTTAAGCCCCAGCTACATAGAAATATGGAAGCTTACATGGATGACATAGTGGTCAAAACCAAGGACAAGGCAACTCTCATACAAGACTTAGAAGAGACGTTTGCCAACCTGCGCAAGATCAACCTCAAGCTGAACCCTGAGAAGTGTGTCTTCGGCGTTCCGTCCGGCAAACTTCTCATGTTCTTTGTGTCGCAGCGTGGGATCGAGGCAAGCCCAGACAAAATCAAGGCTATCGAGCAGATTGAGGCGCCCAAGCGGATCAAGGATGTGCGTCGGCTCACTGGCTGCGTTGCCGCCATGAGCCGATTCATCTCCAAGTCTGCCGAGCGCACCCTTCCCTTTTTCAAGATTTTGAAGAAGGCGGGCCCAATGGAGTGGACCCCGAAGGCCGAAGCAGCACTGCAGGATCTGAAGAAATACCTCTCTTCTACACCAGTACTGGTGGCGCGTAAACCACAAGAGCCGTTGCTGCTGTATCTGGCGGCGACGAATCAGGTGGTTAGCGCCGCGCTGGTGGCACAGAGGGAGGTCGACAAAGAGGCAGTGTTAACGGCAGGACCAGCGGATGGCAAGTCAGAGATTCCCCCGGCTGGGCCTGGTGCCGGTGAGGCAAGGCCCCCGGCAGAGTCTGACACAATTGGGATAGGACCTGCATAGTCAAGTGAAGTGGTGCAGAAGAAGAAGATGATGCAGCACCCGATTTACTTTGTCAGCTCCCTCTTGCAGGTGGCTAGGTCAAGGTACTCCGGTGTGTAGAAATTGCTCTTCGGCCTCCTTATGGCCTCGAGGAAGCTGCGTCATTACTTCCAAGCCCACGAGATCACTGTCGTCACTCGCCTCCCGTTGCAACGGATACTGCACAACCCAGACACAACCGGAAGGATTGTGGAGTGGGCCTTGGGGTTGTCAAGCTTTGGGTTGAAGTTTGAAAGTACTTTGACAATCCAGAGCAGAGTCTTGGCAGAGTTCATTGCGGAATGGACCTCAACACCTGAAGAGGAAATCCAGGAGACCGCTCTCCTCGGCAAGGAAGCAAGTCGCGACTCGATCATGCACTTTGATGGGGCTTTCTCGCTGCAAGGCGCCGGTGCCGGTGTGCTGCTTGTCGCGCCCACCGGAGAGCACCTGAAGTATGTAATCCAGATGCACTTTCCCAGGGAGATGTCCACCAACAACACTGCTGAGTACGAGGGGTTTCTTGCCGGTCTCAGGATCATGGCAGACCTCGGGGTTAAGAAACTCATCGTCAGAGGTGATTCATAGCTTGTCGTCAGACAAGTCAACAAAGATTATCAGAGCCCGTTGATGGAGGCCTACGTAGATGAGGTGAGGAAGCTGGAAGAGCGGAGAACAACATCGCTGATTACCTGTCAAAGCGCGCTGCATTCAAGCTACCTGTGGAACCAGGTACCTTTTTGCTTCGGTTAACTCAACCATTCGTCGAACCATCAACGGAGCAGAACAAATGGAGGAAATTAGGCCCCGGCAAGTACTTTCCCGCTAAGCTCCCAGGGGCCACCGGCAAGGGTGTTGCCGTGGATTCTGAGCCCGCCGAAGGGCGACCGACTCCGGCAGGCCGTCAAGCCCTGGCCGTAGAGACGGTCGCCCCCATGGCAGAAGAAATGCCTTTGGTCCTTGCCGTCGAGCCCCAAGCTCCGGCATGGGCACAGCATACCATACGATTCCTCCAAACAGGGGAGCTTCCTGAGAGGCAGGAAGAAGCGGAGAAATGAGCCCGTCGGTCTGGTATGTACCAGTTCGTCGATGACGTCCTGTACAGGAAGAGGCCGAACAGTGTGAATTTGAAGTGCATTCCCCGGGAGGAAGGACTGGAGCTGTTGGCAGAGATACACAGAGGCATATGTGGCTCCCACATAGGGTCAAGGGCCCTTGCCGGCAAGGCGTTCCGGCAGGGTTCCATTCAAAGAAGCTTCATCAACCAGCTCAAGCCCTTCAAACAATTCCTCTCTCCTGGCCATTTTTGGTCTGGGGGCTCGACATACTGGGCCCTTTCCCCCGTGCTGTCGGGGGCTTTGAGTACTTGTACGTTGCGATCGACAAGTTCACAAAGTGGCCGGAGGTGGAAGCAGTGAGGAAGGTGACCGCACAGTCAACCGTCAAGTTTTTCAAGGGGCTAGTCTGCCGTTTTGGTGTGCCAAACAGAGTGATCACCGACAACGGCAGGCAGTTCACAAGCCACACCTTCATGCAATACATCCAAGACCTCGGCAACAAGGTCTGTTTCGCTTCCATGGCACACCCACGAAGCAACGGCCAAGCGGAGAGGGCAAATGCTGAAGTGTTGCGAGGCCTAAGGACAAAGACCTTTGACAGGCTGCACAAGAGCGGAAGGCGCTGGATTGATGAGTTGCTGGCGGTTCTTTGGTCGATCAGGACGACGCCAAATCAAGCCACCGGCCAGACACCCTTTGCCCTGGTATACGGGGCAGAAGCAGTTCTCCCCACGGAACTCATATACGGGTCACCTCGAGTGCTCGCTTACGACGAGCTTGAGCAAGAGCAATTGCGGCAAGATGACGCAATGCTCCTTGAGGAAGATCGTCTTCGGGCGGCTGTGCGAGCAGCATGCTACCAGCAAGCCTTGCGCCGCTACCATAGCCGCAAGATTCATGCCCAAAGCTTTGAGGAAGACGACCTTGTTCTTCGGCGCGTTCAATCAGCCAAGAATTCCAACAAGTTGACGCCAAAGTGGAAAGGCCCTTATCGGGTAATATGAGTCACCAGGCCCGGCGCAGTCCGCCTGGAGACCGAAGATGCTGTCCTAGTGAGAAATTCCTGGAACATCGAACATCTTCGCAAGTTTTACCCATAAGGCGCGGTTGCCGGGCCCCCCGGCAACCACTCTTTTGTACAAGCCTTGCCGGCAAGGCATGTAACCCTCTGTTCAAAGCCAGGCGCAGACCCTGAGCATAAATAAATGAAGCACTGGCGCCCTAAGTTATAGCATGCATGCTAGGTTAAGTCCCTCCCTTGGTCAGGGTTGATAGTGCTTAGCGGCGACTAACCCCTAGCCTAGTGGTCGAGTGTGCGTCTTTCTGTCCTTTTTGGTTCGCAGGGCACGTGGACACTTCTGCCGAGCCGCTTGGGAGAAAGAGAACGGACCAGCGCTCCAGCCCCGGCAAGCCAAGACTGCCGGGGGCTGAAGACAAGGATCCAACCACGGCAAGCCAAGGTTGCCGGGGGCTGCGGATTCAGATAAGTCTTTCATCCCCTGTTATGCATTTCCATATGGAACTGGGACAAATGAAACCTCGTTTTACCCCAAAACCACCCTGCTCCCCCTTCTTCTTGTACCCAAGCCACTGGGACAGAACCGGGTCATAGGCGCGGTGGCCAAGAAATACACGAGGGGCCTAACTCTACTTTGCCCCTGCCTCCGCCAAGAGCGCGAGAATGGTCGACCGAAGTGGGGGGACGACAAGGCCTATTGCCGGGCAACAATGTTTATCTTAAAAATAACAAGGATTCGTTCCTTGGCGTGGGCCTCGCTCACGCACAAAGAACCCGGCAAGCACCCTTTTTATTAAAAAACATCCCATATAGGTACAGTTCATACGGAATTAAAAACATGAGCAAGGGGATTACAAGTCTTAAAATTAACAAGTGCCCGCAGGCTTACAAACTAAAAAGAGATAAGGTGCCCGTAATCCCTTTCTTGTCCCTCTCCTCAAAAGGTGGAACAAGGCAGCAAGAGGGCAAAACGAGCGCCTAGGCAAGGTACGAGGAGCAGAAGGCACCAAGAGAATATCTTGGTGCCGGGAAAGGAGCTGGAAGACGAGGCAGCGGGCCGGCAATACGCGACGAAGGCATCGGTGCCCGCGTACTCCGACTTGACGGCCGCCTCCCGCCTTCTTCGCCTCCGGCCCTCCTATGCCAGCCGCCCAAGGAGAAGACGGGGAGCACCCCGATGTAGAGCTTGGCGAGGAAAGCCCTCGGCAGGGCGCGTGGCCGAGGGAGGGGCGGCGCGGTCAGTCGGAGTCTGGGTCGGCATCACGCCGCTCGACTCCCTCGTCGTCGCTGTCGCTGTCCTCCTCGTCACTCCCGCTCGAGGAGGAATCTTCATCGTTGGAGGAGCTCGCCACGCAGCACTTTAGGCGAGTTCCAAGATCTCCAAAGACCTTGATGCAGAGCAGGCCGCCCTCCATTAACGTGAAGTAGAGGACGAGCCCTGCCGTCAGGCTGTGGATGCGAGCAATCGTCTTCCATCCGCGACAGAGGTACATTTCGTGGGGAGCGGGGAAGTCGACGTCGACCCGCGTGCCGCTGTTCCCACAGCCCCTCATGTGCAGCCTGAGGGTCTGGGGCGGATCGAGCTCCATCTCCCGAGCAAATGGGGTGGGGAGGCGGAGACGACGATGCGGTGGCCGGCGCAGCCTGATGAAGAACTCGCGGGGCTGGTCCGTGACGTGGCCCTCCATTGTGGGAGGCATCGCTGGCGGAGGCACGACCATCGTGCCGCCTCGTCCCCCTCTCCCCCGACCGCTGCGGCGACCTCGGCCTCGCCCCCTCCCCCTTCCTCTCGTGGCCGGCTCCGCCGCCGCGGGCTCGTGGGAAGGAGGGACGCGCTGTCGAGCGGCGACCCTCGCCCCCACCATTGAGGCCTGCGCCCCCTCTCGCTATGATGGGTGGAAGGAAGGAGCAGAAGTGGAACAAGATGGATGTTGGGAGAACGTGGGATGACATCCCCCTTCCCCTCCTTATAAAGGGACGGGGTTGAGGCTCGGCCGCCCCACTCGACCAATCCAGCCATCGGAGGCGCGGGGAATCAGGACCGACCCGCCGCCCCAATCAGCGACGGCCCGGTTTCCCGCCTCCACCACCTGCCACCTGCATGGAGGACGTGTGGCAAGCGAGTAGGATCGAGGGGACTGGTGAAGAGACCGTTCCCCACCCCGTGATCGTGGGGCGCGGGCGCCTTGAAGACCGGGACCCGAGTCCACTCAGTAAATGAGCCGCGCCTCTACGCCTCCCTCCTTTTCTTATGGGGAAGGCGCGAGCCGCCTCTTTACCACGATGTGATGCATGCGTGCGGGAACCGCCCCACGCATGACCCCTACATCACGCATGACCCTCCACGTCGAGCGTTCAACGCGGCTCGTGGGGAAGCGCAGCGGACGAGAAGTTACTGCGGTAAAAATCCCGCCCTGACTGCCCGCGCACCGTTCTGGTTCTGGCCCGACAACGCGTCGCGCTTATGTGTGGCCCAGGCCCAGGGGCTCCTGTAGGTGTACAAAAGTAGGGGCTCTCCTTTTGACCACTTTACTTGTGCACGGGCAGTCAGAGCTGCACGTCGCGGCCACACTTAGCATGGCAGAAGGGGGGAGCCGGAGAGAAGCCGAAGCACAAGACAAACAAGGCAACGCCAAGACCAGAAACACAAGACAGCAAAGGGGCGAGGTGGACTCCCCCGGCAAGACACTTGCCGGGGCGGCCTCCGCGACCCCGGCAAGAGCCTTGCCGGGGCAGCTTGCCCAATGCCAGCAGAGTGAGCCACCCTTGAGCCCAAGGGTTCCAAACACCGTCAACAACTACGTTGGACCCATGGCTCGGGAGGCACCTCTGTGTTGGCCTGCAGATCTTTGTCAAGATCATAAATACCCGGCATCAAATGAGGACCAGAAGACACCGACCCTCGGGGGATCCTAGCCGAGGAAATCCACAAGACCCCCGGCAAGCGCCTTACCGGGGATGACTGCGACGCGACGACAAGACCCTTGCCGGGCCCCCGGCAAGACCCTTGCGGAGGACGTCAGCGGGGCCACAACTAGGTCCCCATCAACCAAGACTCCACCGCTGTTCGCACGCAGCTGCCAGCCCAACCAGCTGGGCAGGCACCTGCGTGGCAACATGCGGCTTCCAGGCCAACTCAGCAAGCACCTACGTGGTGGCATGCAGATCTTCGTGAAGGCCCTGCCACCGCGCCACCTCAGCTGCCTGCCTGCCTACATGGCGCTGCATGCATTGCTGGCCTGGGCGCATGTCGAAGCGAGGTGGAGCGGCGACGGACGGGACGGGCCTCGTTCCCGTCCCCGATAAAGCTAATGGACACCTAAGTAGTGCATTTAATGCGCTTTGTCCCGTAATGCCAGGCGATAAGCTCACGCACTGTACGCCTTTCCACCTCCTGTGTGCCACTGTGGCAACCACTTTTCGACTATAAAAGGAGGCCCAAGGCATACTTGAGAGGCATTCGGCTCTTTGGAACTACGCAGCCACCGTAGCTAGTTCGAGAGCTCAAGAACACTCTGAAATACATCCACCAAAGCAGGACTAGGGTTTTACGCATCCTCGCGGCCCGAACCTGGGTAGACGATCCGTGTGCTAACTCCTGAACCTGATCTTCTCACAACCTCGCGCTCGCCGACCGTAGAAGGGATCCCAGTGACCCCATAGGTGTCGTCTCCACCAACATCTATCAATGTCTCACATATACTTTTCTATCCCTAACAAATGTCTTAGACCCGAAATATATAGCAAGTGGGAGGAAGGGGGCGACTTGGGAGTCAAGAAAGGGCATCTACGACCAAAATCTAGGAGGCCCGTGCGCACGCAACGGTGGGGGCCCATGCGCACGGGGTCATGCGTCTCGTTTCCAGTAGCTCTCTGGGTGGCCCGTGGCACGGGGTCTGGAGGTCCCGTGCGCACGGGGTTGCCTGGGAGGTGTTGTTTTCATCTTCTTCAGCTCCTTCTCCTTCCTCGAGGCCTTGGGGTGCGTCTCCTCCTCCTTTGGAGTGTCCCTTAGCTGCTTGGTGGCGTTGGTCTTCGTACTTAATGACACATAGCATATTTTGGTGAGGTAGCAACCAAGTTCCATTCATGTACATGTCTATCTCAAGTAAGAGTGAGTTCACCTTGGTTTCAATGGCGCGTGCTCGAGCTCTTATCATGGGTCCACGTGGTGCTTGATGTGTTGGTGTAGGGTGCATGGGGATGATGGAAGGATGCTCCACATCACAGGAGTAGGGTCTTACATTGCAAGGTGGCCTAAAGCTGGGTAACTGATGTGTCCCCGGCCCGTCCCTGCTCGCTCGCTCCCTCCGTCGCCCCGCCGTGGTTGTAGCAGGAAGGAGTAGGGCGGTAGGAACAAGAGCACCCTACAGTTCGAACCTCTTGGGTCCCTGATACGTCTCCAACGTATCTATAATTTATGAAGTATTCATGCCATGCTTACAACAATTTTGTGTGGTTTTGGTATGATTTGCATGAACCCGGATTGACGCTGTTTTTAGCAGAACTACAGTAGTGTTGTTTTTTGTGAAGAAATAAAACTTCTCCAAATGCAATGAAACTTTTTGATGATTTTTTGGAACAAAATAGGAAATAGAAGCTCTGTGGGAGGACTAGAATGTGAAGGAAATGAGCACAAGACACCTGGGCGCGCCAGGAGGCCCAGGCACGCCCAGGTGGGTTGTGCTCACCTCGAGACCCATCTTCGCGTGAAACCGACGCCAGAAAATCCTATAAATATAGAAACCCCCCAGAAATAACCCTATATCAGAAGTTCCGCTACCGCAAGCCTCTGTAGCCACGAAAAACAAATCTAGACCCTGTTCCGGCACCCTGACGGAGGGGAAAATCATCTATGGTGGCCATCTTCATCATCCCGGCGGCCACCATGATAAAGAGGGAGTAGTCCACCCTCGGGGCTGACGGTTTGTACCAGTAGCTATGTGTTTAATCTCTCTATTTCTCTTGTTCTTGATTTGGCACGATCTTGATGTATCGCGGGCTTTGTTAATATAGTTGGATCATATGGTGTTTCTCCCTCTCTATCTTGTTGTGATGAACTGAGTTTTCCCTTTGAGATTTCGTTATTATCGGATTGACTACTTTTATGGATTTGAGAGCACTTGATGTATGTCTTGCTATGAATACCCGTGGTGATAATGGGGTATCATATTGATTCACTTGATATGAGTTTTGGCACTCAACTCGCGGATTCCCGAGGTGACATTGGGGTAACCTATGCATAGAGGTTGATGCACGTTCTCGTCTTCGTTTCTCCGGTAGAAATCTTGGGGCACACTCTGAAGTTCTTTGTGTTCAATTGATTATTTTGAATCTGAGATTGTTTGATGCATATCGTATACTCAAATCACGTATACTCACGGTGAAATTGGAGTATCTAGGTGACATTAGAGTTGGTTGATGTGTATCATATGGTGTTATTTTAGTACGAACTCTTGGTTAGATCGATCGGAAAGAATAGCTTGGTGTTATTTTAGTACGAACTCTAGGATAGATTGATCGGAAAGAACAGCTTTGAGGTGGTTTCGTACCCTACAAACAATTTATTCTTATGTTCTCCGCTAGATAGGAGCTTTGGAGTGATTCTTCATCGCACGTTGAGGGATGGTTATATGATCCGATTATATTAGCATTGTTGAGAGATTGCACTAGCAAAAGTACGGACCCTAGGCCTCATTTTCAAGCATTTCAATACCGTTTGTGCTCACTTTTGTTACTTGCTACCTTGCTTTTTTTTATTGTTCCTAATACAGAAATCAATATCTGCTATCCATATTACACTTGTATCACCATCTCTTCGCCGAACTAGTGCACCTATACAATTTACCATTGTATTTGGTGTGTTGGGACACAAGAGACTTTTTATTATTTGGTTGAAGGGTTGTTTGAGAGAGACCATCTTAAACCTACGCCTCCCACAGATTGATAAACCTTTAGGTCATCCACTTGGGGGAAAATTGCTACTGTCCCTACAAAACTCTGCGCTTGGAGGCCCAACAAGAGTCTACAAGAATAAATTTGCGTAGTAGACATCAAGCTCTTTTCTGGCGCCGTTGCCGGGGAGGTGAGTGCTTGAATGTATATATTTAGATCTTACAATTGAATCTTTAGTCTCTTGTTTTATCACTAGTTTGGTTTATAAAAGAAAACTACAAAAAATGGAATTGAGGTTGTATCATATTATTCATCTTTATAATGTCTTTCGTGAAAATGATGGAAAGGAAAATTGTGCTCAATTGATAGAAGAAGAATTCTATAAAATGTTCGACAAAAAGTATTTGAATGATGAGCATGATTGCAATGTTGTTGGTATGAATTCTTTGAATATCCATGATGCTAACGATATGCAAAGCCATAACCTTGAGGATGCTATGTTTGATGAAGATGATATTTTTGGTCCCCCAAGTTTTGATGAGAAAATTTATTATGATGATTGCATGCCTCCTATTTATGATGATTATATTGATGAAAGTGGGTTTGGAAGAGTGTTCACTCTAGGTAGTAATGATCCCACTATTTTGGAGGGTGTTGAATCTTATTGTTATAATGATGAAAGTGGATTTGGAGAGGTCATGACTTTATTTAGTGATGAATCCACTCTTTTGGAAGATGTTTCAATTGACTATGATAAAAAAGTTGCTATCTATGATGATTATTGTGATGACATGTATGCTATAAAGAATAATGATAACCATGAAACTTGTCATCATTATTTTAATTTTCAATTGGACTATGTCAATCAAGTATCCCATGATAGTTATTTTGTTGAGTTTGCTCCCACCACTATTGATGCGAATAAATTTGTTAATGTGGAGAGTAATAAAAAAATTATGCATGTGGCTCATGAAAAGAATGATGTGATATCTATATTGTTGAATTCATTCATGATGCTACTGAAATTATTATGAGAGAGGAACATATGCTTTTTACATATGGCAATAATATCATGTTTCCTCTCTATGTGTTGAAAATCTTGAAGTTTTGCTTGTTTTGCCTTCCTATGCTAGTTGATTCGTGTTCCAATAAGTTGTTTGCTCACACAATCCCTATGCATAGGAAGTGGGTTAGGCTTAAATATGTTAGTCATATGCTTCATGATGCTCTTTTTGTGTTTCAATTCTTATCTTTTGTGCGAGCATCATTGAAATCATCATGCCTAGCTAAAAGGCATTAAAGAAAAGCACTTGTTGGGAGACAACCCAATATTTACCCCTACTTTTTTTGTGTGTTAGCATGGTTAGGCTACTGTAGTTATCATGTTTTATAGCTTTTGTTTCAATAAAGTACCAAGTAAAGCTTTTGGGATAGTGTGGATGATAGTTGACTTGATTTTGTGCAAAAACAGAAACTTTTGCACCCAGTAACATAGTTGATCTGCTCTGCTGGAACGTGATAAATTCTTGAATTTTTTTATAGACGATTGATATACAAGTTACCTACGTTGTCCTAATTTTTCAGAATTTTTGGAGTAGGATAAGTATGGTAGTTGTCCAGATCATTACACACTGTTCTGTTTTTGATAGATTCTATTTTCAATGCATAGTTTGGTTGTTTCCTAGTTTCTATGGTTTATATTGCTCAATATAAATTGTGGAAATGCTAAGGTATAGTAGGCATTGTGTGTGAGCAATTATGAATCTTGTCTTTGATAGTACCAAAGTGAATGATTTGGTTTATCATACTAACCTATCTCACGAAGTTCCGTTAAGTTTTGTGTGATTGAAGTTTTCAAGTTATGGCTGAGATGTTGATATGAGGAGAATAAGGAGTGGCAAGACCCTAAGCTTGGGGATGCCCAAGGCACCCCAAGGTAATATTCAAGTAAGATCAAAGCAACTAATCTTGGGGATTCCCCGGAAGGCATCCCCTCTTTCGTCTTCAACATTATCGGCGGCCTCACTTGGAGCTATATTTTTATTCGTCACATGATATGAGTTTTGCTTGGAGCATCATTTTATTTTGTTAGTATTTGCTTGATGTTATTTAGAACAATGTTTTCTATCTTTCACTTCAATAAAAATGTGAAGTATAGCCTTTACCATGCTTATTTTGCAATTCTACATGTTGTTGTTTGAAAACAAAAAGTTTTCTATCATTTTCTGAATTGTTCTGGAAAATCAGAACGTGATAAAATTATGAAATTTTTACACAATGAGCTAAAACAAAGATTATATGTGTGGTAATTTTTCAGAATTTTTGGAGTTAGGGAAGTATGAATATTCTTGCATTTTTATAGACTGTCTTGTTTAGACAGATTGTTGTTATGTTTGCATTGTTTGCATATGTTTGTCTGTTTAATTATTCTATTTGAGGATGGGAGTATTAAATATGCAGAGGAATTTAGTATGAAATTTTAAATAATGATTTTAGTGATTTGCTACAGTAGAGAATGATAAAGTTTTTGCATTGATTTATACTAACTCATCTGACGAGTTCTTGTTGAGTTTTGTGTGGATGAAGTTTTTGAGATTGAGGAAAACCTTGATATAAAAGGAATAAAGGAGACACAAAAGCTCAAGCTTGGGGATGCCCAAGGCATCCCAAGATAATATTCAAAGAAGTCTCAAGCCTCTAAGCTTGGGGATGCCCCGGTAGGCATCCCATCTTTCTTCATCAACAATTATCGGTTAGCATCGGTTGAGCCTAAGTTTTTGCTTCTTCACATGATGTGTGCCATCCTTGGAGTGTCATTTTATATTCATTTTGCTGGCTGTTTTAATAAAATATTTAGATCTGAAAGTTTTTAAATAAGAGAGAGTCCTCAATTAGCTACACCTTTACTTAACTACTCGCTTGATCTTGACTTATATCTTTTTGGAGTAGTTTGTCATTTACTCTTGTGCTTCACTTATATCCTATGAATAAATTGTTGAATGAATTAAATATCATGAAGTTGAAATTATATTCTCATATCATGCCTAGTAGTGGCTTCACATCGGGTTTATAAAATGAAATCTATTGAAGCTTGACAATCACAATATTGGTCATACAAGCAATTCATGAATGAGTAGTTTAAGGAAGACAACTTTCACATACAAATATATTATCTTGGACATCTTCTATGATTGTGAATACCCATTAATTATTTTCAAACTTGAGCAAATTAGTTGAAGTTGGACAAGAAAGACAACGTAATGAGTTATGGTCGTGTATATTTGCATAGAAGTTATATTATTATGGATCCTCCAACATGTGGTATTTGCCTAGGATCTTTTGCTAGCCAAAAATTCGTACTAAGTAGAGATACTACTTGTGCATCCAAAAAGCCTTAAACCCAGTTTCTTGCCATGAGTGTCCACCATACCTACCTATGGATTGAATAATATCCTTCAAGTAAGTTGTCATCGGTGCAAAAAGGCAATAAAAATTGCTCCTAAATATGTTTGATCTTTTATTGTAAGGGAAAATTGAGTGCTGTACGAACTTGTGATGGCAAAGTAATAAAAGTGATGGACTGCATAATAAAGGTTGCAATCATAAGGGGCAATATAACATGACGTTCCTTTGCATTAAGAGCTTGGGCATCCAAAAATAAAAAGAGCATGGCAACCTCTGCTTCCCTCTGCGAACGGCCTATCTTTTACTTTTCAGTATTTACTTTTATGCAAGATTCAATAGTATGCATTCTCATTTCAACCTCAATTATCCTCTAGTTGGCAAGCATCATGTGGTGGGGAAAGATCTAGGCACATATGGCCAGTCAAATATGTTTGATCATGATTTATTATTGTTGACAATTATCTCTGTGATAAATGAGTTGGGAGGCGAAACATTAAGCCCCTATCTTTTCTGTGTTTGATGGATGCCATTTGTTCTAAGAATTTGCTTTGAGTACTAGCAATCATGTAAGACTATATGATGATTGAGTATGTGGAGATCTTACTTAGACTCTGTTGAATAAGTTGAATTGCAATTGTTTCGTGACTAAGAATATAGGTTGTTGAATTTCAAGAGAACTCACTGTTTTAACCATAATATGTGAATTGATTACTACTTTATCATGATGAGTTTTATGAGAAAGAGTTGTTGTTATGATGCTAGGAAAAGTAACTAAAATTAGAATTGATCAAACTTATGTACTTTGCTAGCATTCACACTTAATAAATTATTTCTTTTATCATTTACCTACTTGAGGACGAGTAGGAATTAAGCTTGGGGATGCTGATACGTCGCCAACGTATCTATAATTTATGAAGTATTCATGACATGTTTACAAACAATTTTATATGGTTTTGGTATGATTTGCATGGAATTAACCCGGACTGACCCTGTTTTCAGCAGAACTACCATGGTGTTGTTTTTTGTGCAGAAATAAAAGTTCTCCAAATGCAACAAAACTTTTTGACGATTTTTTTCGAACAAAAGAGGCAGTAGATGCTTCGTGGGAGGACCAGGAGGTGAAGGAGGTGAGCACAAGACACCTGGGCGCGCCAAGAGGCCCAATCGCGCCCAGGTGGGCTGTGCTCACCTCGAGGCCCATCTTCGCGTGAAACCGACGCCCAGAAATCCTATAAATATACAAACCCCCAGAAATAACCCTAGATTAGAAGTTCCACCGCCTGAAGCCTCTGTAGCCACGAAAAAAATTCTAGACCCCGTTCTGGCACCCTGCCAGAGGGTGAAATCGTCACCAGTGGCCATCTTCATCATCCCGGCGGCCACCATGATGAGGAGGAGTAGTCCACCCTCGGGGCTGAGGGTTTGTACCAGTAGCTATGTGTTTAATCTGTCTCTCTCTCTCTCTCTCTCTCTCGTGTTCTTGATTTGGCACGATCTTGATGTATCATAGACTTTGTTAATATAGTTGGATCATATGGTGTTTCTCCCTCTCTATCTTGTTGTGATGAATTGAGTTTTCCCTTTGAGATTTCGTTATTATCGGATTGAATACTTTTATGGATTTGAGAGCACTTGATGTATGTCTTGCTATGAATACCCGTGGTGACAATGGGGTAACATATTGATTCACTTGATATGTGTTTTGGCACTCAAATCATGGATTCCCGAGGTGACATTGGGGTAATCTATGCATAGGGGTTGATGCACGTTCTCGTCTTCGTTTCTCTGGTAGAAATCTTAAGGCACTCTTTGAAGTTCTTTGTGTTGGATTGAGTATTATGAATCTGAAATTGTTTGATGCATATCGTATAATCAACTCATGGATACTCGCGGTGACATTGGAGTATCTAGGTGACATTAGAGTTGCTTGATGTGTATCATATCGTGTTATTTTAGTACGAACTCTTGGTTAGATCGATCAGAAAGAATAGCTTGGTGTTATTTAGTAGGAACTCTAGGATAGATTGATCGGAAAGAATAGCTTTGAGGTGGTTTTGTACCCTACAAACAATTTCTTCTTATGTTCTCCGCTAGATAGGAGCTTTGGAGTGATTCTTCATCGCACGTTGAGAGATGGTTATATGATCCAATTATATTAGCATTGTTGAGAGATTGCACTAACGAAAGTACGGACCCTAGGCCTCATTTTCAAGCATTGCAATACCATTTGTGCTCACTGTTGTTACTTGCTACCTTGCTGTTTTTTTATTGTTCCTATTACAAAAATCAATATTTGCTATCCATATTACACTTGTATCACCATCTCTTCGCCGAACTAGTGCACCTATACAATTTACCATTGTATTTGGTGTGTTGGGGACACAAGAGACTTTTTATTATTTGGTTGCAAGGTTGTTTGAGAGAGGCCATCTTCAACCAACGCCTCCCACGGATTGATAACCTTAGGTCATCCACTTGAGGGAAAATTGCTACTGTCCTACAAAACTCTGCGCCTGGAGGCCCAACAAGAGTCTACAAGAATAAAGTTGCATAGTAGACATTAGTCCTCGGAGCCTTGATTTCGACATTTGACGCGCCAGGTAGGGGTGCGCCGCCGTCTTCCGCTCCGTTCTGACTTCTGCTTCACCAACTCCATGGTTGATGCTTGCCGTGTGCGTGCCGAGCGCTGGGTGGCTTGCGTCGCCTAGTTGGCGCCTGTGGGCCGCGACGGTCGCCACCACTCTGCCAGAGCCGCGGCTACCGTTGCTAGCGACCCTGCCACCCACGAGCAGCAGGACTCCCTCCCAGCACCCTTCCAGGTGAGCGGGCGACTGCACCACTGCGGCCTCCTCCTCCATCTCCTAAGTTGCGGCCCGAGGCCCACCGTGCAGTGACAGTCGGTGTGGCGCTCCCCGTGCAAGCGGCGCTTCCCTGAGCTTCATCGATTGCCGAGGTTTCACCGCCGAGCTACGCCGGGTGGATTGGCCGGTGAGTTTCAGGCCGGAGTTGCCCCCGCGCTATGACGACCTTCCAGGCCCTGCAGAATTCCTCCAGCTCTACACTCAGAGCATTTTGGTGGCGGGTGGCAACGACAAGGGCATGGCGAACTGGCTCCCCATGGCCCTCACGGGCGTGCCGCGCTCTTGGCTCTTCAGCCTTCCCGGGGCTTGATAATCCCCAAGTGCAAGGAATCATCGTATCAATTTCCAAAGGTTGAAGGGATAAGTATAGAGTGTTGAACCCAGAAGGAGCTAAAGGTAAGATCAATATTCTCTCAAGTCCTATCTGCCACCGATACAACTCTACATACACCGATCGTTTGCTTTCATCTAGAAACTAAAAATAAAACTACATTGCGGATATGAAGAGGATAGCTTTGCATGTTACTAGAGAACTAAAATATAAAAATAGATGCTGTTATCATATAGTTAGAATATATTACAAATAGCGAGTGTGGAATAATGATGGAATGGTGTGCGGAATTGTCTTAGGAAATTGTTAACAAGATCAGTAATCATTATTGCAATTTTATATGAGGAGAGGCATAAGCTAACATACTTTCTCGACTTGGATCATACGCACTTATGACTGGAACTCTAGCAAGCATCCACAACTACTAAGGATCATTAAGGTAAGACCCAACAATAGCATTAAAGTATCAAGTCCCCTTTATCCCATACGCAACAACCCCCTTACTCGGGTTTAAGCTTCTGTCACTCTAGCAACCCACTATAAGCGAATCATGAATGTATTGCAATACCCTAGAACGGGTATCCTTCACGTGTGTGCGGCATGGAAGGCACCATAGGACAGCACCAAAATAAAACATACAACTCAAACTAATCTAAATCATCAATCAACCCAAAAGACAAAAGAAACTACTCAAAACATCATAGGATGGAAACACATCATTGGATCATAATATGTGGCATAAAGCACCTTGTTCAAGTAGGGGATTACAGCGGGGTGCGGGATAGTGGACCGCTTAAAAGAGCTGAGGAAGGTGATGAAGAAGATGATGTTGATGAAGGCGATCAGCGCGGCGATGGTTCCCCCGGCGGCACACCGGCGCCACCGAGAGAGAGGGGGAGAGAGTCTCACCCTTGTGCTTACTCCTCCATGCCCCCCTAGATAGGGAGAGGTTCTCCCTCTGGTCCTTGGCCTCCGTGGTGATGATGGTCCCCTCCGGCTTCCTCCTCCATGGCCTCCGCTGATGATGGACCCTCTGGTAGGGTGCCGGAGAGGGCCTAGATTGAATTTTCGTGGCTATAGAGGCTTGCGGTGGCGGAACTTCCGATCTAGGGTTCTTTCGGAGGTTTGGGATTTATAAGAATTTTTTACGTCGGTCTCACGTCAAGGGGGTGCCTAAGGGGCCCACAAGCCGTAGGGGCATGCCCTGGCGGCTTGTGGCCACCTCGGTCACTTCTTGGCCCAGCTCCGGTGCTTTGGGGCTCTCTTCTGGTCAATAAAAAATCACCGTAAATTTTCAGCCCATTCCGAGAACTTTTATTTCTGCACCAAAAATGACACCACGGTCGTTCTATTGAAAACAACGTCAGTACGGGTTAGTTCTAATCAAATCATACCAAAACCATATAAAACTGTTGTAAACATGGCATGAATACTTCATAAATTATAGATACGTTGGAGGCGTATCACGGCTTTAGTCTCTTCTTGGGGCGAGCTCCAAGACAGGTTCGTCGCACGTTTTGCGCCCCTTGGTGCTAGCACCGGGGGCCTCCAGGGGCCCCACGCGGTCGCGTGCATCCTCGTCGGAGCTGAGGCCCCTGCATCCAGCCGCCACTCCAAGCAGCTTGTTCATAGGGCGAACGCCGCCCAGCCCAAGCCGGAGTCCTCGCGGCCCCTCAGGTGGTCTCATTGCGCCATCACCTTCAATTCCAGGGACCACCCCAAGTCTGCGGCCGCTGCCGGCACGCTCCCCATGCTGTGCACCCTCACAATCACCAACGTTGCGGTCACCAAGACCCTCATCGATGGAGGCACATGCCTCAATGTGTTCTCCATAATTGCTTTGATTTAGCAAATTCCACATACTCAACTATCATATAGTGTTCCATGAGTACTAACACTCAAAGCATATTTTTAGAACAAATAGCATCCGTCGAACACAGAGAAAGATAGGGGCTTAATGTTTCGCCTCCCAACTTATTTATCATATAGATAATTGTCAACAAAATAATTCATGATCAAATATATTTGAATGGCCATATATCCTTGGATCTTTCCCCGCCACATGATGCTTGCCCACTAAAGAATAATTGAGGTTGAACTAAGAAGGAATACTATCGACTCTTGCATAAAAGTAAATACACGAAAGATAAGGATAGGCCCTTCGCAGAGGGAAGCAGGTTGTCATGCGCTTTTTAATTTTGGATGTGCAAGCCCTTAATGCAAAGGAACATCACATTGCATTGTGATACGTCTCCAATGTATCTATAATTTTTGATTGTTCCATGCTATTATATTATCTGTTTTGGGTTTTTATATGCATTAATATGATATTTTATATTATTTTTGGGACTAACCTATTAACCTAGAGCCTAGTGCCAGTTCCTGTTTTTTCCCTGTTTTTGATTTTCGCAGAAAAGGAATACCAAACGGAGTCCAAACGGAATAAAACTTTCGCGATGATTTTTCTTGGACTAGAAGACATCCAGAGGACTTGGAGTGCAAGTCAGAGAAGCCACGAGGCGGCCACAAGGACGAAGGGCGCACCTAGGGGGGGTAGGACGCGCCCCCACCCGTGTGGGCCCCTCGTGACTCCACCGACCTATTTCTTCCACCTATATATTCCCATATATCCCAAAACCAACCAGGAGAGCAACAAAAACACTTTTCCACCACCACAACCTTCTGTACCCATGAGATCCCATCTAGGGGCCTTTTCCGGCGTCCTCCCGAAGGGGGATCCGATCATGGAGGGCTTCTAAATCAACTCCATTGCCCTTCCGATGAAGTGTGAGTAGTTTACCAAAGACCTACAGGTCCATAGCTAGTAGCTAGATGGCTTCTTCTCCCTCTTTGATTCTCAATACCATGTTATCCTCGATGCTCTTGGAGATCTATTCGATGTAATACTATTTTTGCGGTGTGTTTGCCGAGATCCGATGAATTGTGGATTTATGATCAGCTTATCTGTGAATATTATTTGAATATCCTCTGAATTCTTATATGCATAATTTGATATCTTTGTAATTCTCTTTGAACTATCAGTTTGGTTTTGCCAACTAGATTGGTTTTTCTTGCAATGGGAGAAGTTCGTAGCTTTGGGTTCAATCTTGCAGTGTCCTTTCCCAGTGATAGTAGGGGCAGCAAGGCACGTATTGTATTGTTGCCATCGAGGATAAAAAGATGGGTGTTTTCATCATATTGTTTGAGTTCATTCCTCTACATCATGTCATCTTGCTTAATGTGTTACTCCATTCTTTATGAACTTAATACTCTAGATGCATGCTGGATAGCGGTTGATGTGTGGAGTAATAGTAGTAGATGCAGAATCGTTTCGGACTACTTAACACGGGCATGATGCCTATATTCATGATCATTGCGTTAGATATCGTCATAATTATGTGCACTTCTATCAATTGCTCGGCAGTAATTTGTTCACCCACCCTAAAATTTTCTATCTTGAGAGAAGCCTCTAGTGAAACCTATGGCCCCCGGGTCTACTTTCCATCATATAAGTTTCTACTTTCCATCATATAAGTTTCTACTTTCCATCATATAAGTTTCCGATCTACTCTTTTTGCATCTTTTGCTTTCCGATCTATAAACCAAAAATACCAAAAATATTTACTTTACCGTTTATCTATCTCTACCAGATCTCACCTTTGCAAGTAACCGTGAAGGGATTGACAACCCCTTTATCGCGTTGGGTGCAAGTTGTTTGACTATTGGTGCAGGTATTCGATGACTTGTGCATTATCTCCTACTAGGTAGATACCTTGGTTCTCAAACTGAGGGAAATACTTACTCTACTCAACTCGATCACCATTTCCTCTTCAAGGGAAAAACCAACGCAAGCTCAAGAAGTAGCATATTGCCCTTTGTGATAGCAACCTTTATTATGCAGTTTGTCGCTTTTATTTCTTTACCATCACAAGTTTGTAAAACGCTTATTTTCCCTTACAATAAAAGATCATGCATATTTAGGAACAATTTTTATTGCTTTTCGCACCGATGACAACTTACTTGAAGGATCTTATTTAACCCATAGGTAGATATGGTGGACACCCATGGCAAGAAACTGGGTTTGAGGGTTTTGGATGCACAGGTAGTATCTCTACTTAGTACAAATTTTTCGCTAGCAAAAGATCCTAAGAAAGCACCACATGTTGGAGGATCCATAACAATATAACTTCTATACAAATATACCTAAACATAAAGTCATTAGGTTGTCTTCCTTGTCCAACTTCAACTAATTTGCTCAAGTTTGAAAATAATTAATGGGGCTCACAATCATAGAAGATGTCCAAGATTGTATATTTATATGTGTAATCTCTCTTCCTTCAATATTCTTTCATGAATTGTTCAAGTGACCAATGCTGAGTTTGCTAACTTTCAATAAATTTTACCACCTATAATTCTTATATGTGAATTCATTACTCCCCATGGGATAAGCATATGAAGCATATATAATTTGAGATTTATGATATTCAATTCATTCAACCATTCACTCATAGGATATAAGTGAAGCACGAGAGTAAATGACAAAACTACTCCGGAAAGATATAAGTGAAGATCAATGAGTAGTCAAATAGTTAAATAGCCATGAGAGGACTCTCTCTCATTCAATATTTCAGATCCAATGATTTTATTCAAACAGCTAGTAAAATTAAAATACGCTCCAAGCAAAACACATATCATGTGACGAATAAAAATATTGCTCCAAGTAAGGTATACCGATAGTTTTAAAGACGAAAGACGAGATGCCTTCTGGGGCATCCCCAAGCTTAAGCGCTTGTGTCTTCCTTAAATATTACCTTGGGGTGCCTTGGGCATCCCCAAGCTTAGGGTCTTTCCAATCCTTATTCTCCTCATATTGATATCTCACCCAAAACTTGAAAACTTCAATCACACAAAACTTAACGGAACTTCCTGAGATGGGTTAGTATGATAAAGAGCAAATCATTCACTTTGGTACTGTCAAGATAAGATTCATAATTGTTCTCACACAATGCCTAATGTACCATATCATTTCTACAATTTATATTGAGCAACATAAGCCATAGAAACTAGAAAAGAAGCAAACTATGCATTGAAAACATAATCTGTCAAAAACAGAACAGTCTGTAATGATCTGAACAACAACCATATTTATGTTACTCCAAAAATTCTCAGAAATTAGGGCAACGTAGAAAATTTATATATCAATCATCTATAAAAAAATTAGAATTTTTCGACACACCAGTAATTTTAAACAATTTTGTTACTCGGCAGAAAAGTTTCTGTTTTTGCACAGAATCAAGTCAACTATCATCCACACTACCCCGAAGGCTTTACTTGGCACTTTATTGATACAAAAACTATAAAACATGATTACTACAGTAGCTTAATCATGTTAACACACAAAAATAGTAGGTATAAATGTTAGGTTGTCTCCCAACAAGCATTTTTCTTTAAAGCATTTTAGCTAAACAGTGATATTTTAATGATACTCTTCTAAGCCCAATTTTTATGATAATTTTATTCATACTCTAAAAGATATAAGTGAAGTTCATAGAGCATTCTACAATTAATATAGATTGACCAATATCCAAGCGCAAAATATATACGGGAAGCACACGAAGCATTCTATAAATCAATGAAGGACTATCTCATATTAACATGGTGCATGAGGTAAAGGAAAAAAAATAAACACAAAAGACACAAATCATGTGAACAAAACAAAAACTGAGGTATACCGGTAATTGTTGAAGAAGAAAGATGGGATGCCAACTGGGCCACCCCCAAGCCTAGATGCTTGAGTATCCTTGAAATATTTACTTGGGGTGCCTTGGGCATCCCCAAGCTTGAACTCTTGCCTCTCCTTATTCTTCTCATATCGATAACTCCTCAATCTTTGAACACTTCATCCACTCAAAACTTTAACAAAAAACCTTATGAGATCCGTTAGTATAATAAAGCAAATCACTACCTTTAGGTACTGTTGTAAACTCATTCCAATTTAATATTAGCATTATATCTACTGTATTCCAACTTCACCATGGTTCATACCCCCCGATACAACCCATAGATTCATCAAAATAAGCGAACAACACATAGAAAACAGTATCGGTCAAAAACAGGACAGTCTGTAGCAATCTGGAAACTTCGTATACTTCTTGAACTCCAAACATTCTGAAAAATCAGGACAAGTAAACAATTTGTATAGCAGTACTGTGTAAAAATTTCAAAAACTTTTGACGTTTCCAACAAAAAAATGTAAATTCACGCACTATAGCCAAAGTTTTTGTTTTTGCACCGCACATAGCAAACAAGCAATCTAATCATCCTAAAGCCAAAACTTGGCACATTATTCTTATAATACAATGGATATATACAGGTGGATAATTATTTTTGAAAAACTTCCATGAAAAATTCTACATTGTTTCCATGAGCATGAACACAAGTGTTCAAGGTCGACCCTCACTTCTCCAATGCATAACTATCCAATCACTTCTCTTTTTGAAAAAGTTTTTAGGTATAAGAGGCAAGTAATTTTTTTGTATTTCGCATTCTTTAATATTTTTTGTTTGTTTCACCCACAGCTAAAGAAAAAAACAAAAGGGAGAACAAAATCTACTTAGTGAAGAAAGCAAACAAGCGCACACGAGAATATCAACCCCACGCTATTGCTCCTAGAAAATGACGCTAGAAAAGAGCTTGATAATCCCCAAGTGCAAGGAATCATCGTAGCAATTTCCAAAGGTGGAAGTGATAAGTATCGAGTGTCGAACCCACTAGGAGCTAAAGGTATGATCGATATTCTCTCAAGTCCTATCTGCCACTGATACAACTCTACGTACACCGATCGTTTGCTTTCATCTAGAAACTAGAAATTAAACTACGTTGTAGGTATGAAGAGGATAGCTTTGCATGATATTGGAGAACTAAAATATAAAAATAGCTGTTGTTATCATATAGTTAGAATATATTATAATATATTACAAATAGCGAGTGTGGAATAATGATGGAATGGTGTGCGGAATTGTCCTAGGCAATTGTTAACAAGATTGGTAATCATTATTGCAATTTTATATGAGGGAGATGCATAAGCTAACATACTTTCTCTACTTGGATCATATGCACTTATGATTGTAACTCTAGCAAGCATCCGCAACTACTAAGGATCATTAAGGTAAAACCCAACCATAGCATTAAAGTATCAAGTCCCCTTTATCTCATACGAAACAACCCCCTTACTCGGGTTTAAGCTTCTGTCACTCTAGCAACCCGCTATAAATGAATCATGAATGTATTGCAACACCCTACACTGAGAATCCTTCAGGTGTGGGTGGCACGAAAGGCACCATAGGACATCACCAAAATAAAACATACAACTCAAACCAATCTAAATCATCAATCAACCCAAAAGACAAAAGAAACTACTCAAAACATCATAGGATGGCAACACATCATTGGATCATAATATATGTGGCATAAAGCACCTTGTTCAAGTAGGGGATTACAGCAGGGTGTGGGATAGTGGACCTCTTAAAAGAGATGTGGAAGGTGATGAACATGATGATGTTGATGAAGGCGATCACCGTGGCGATGGTTCCCCGGCGGCACTCCGGCGCCACCGAGAGAGGGGGAGAGAGTCTCCCACTTGTGCTTCCTCCTCCATGGCTTCCCCCTAGATGGGGAGAGGTTCTCCCTCTGGTCCTTGGCCTCCATGCTGATGATGGTCCCCTCCAGCTTCCTCCTCCATGGCCTCCAGTGACGATGGCCCCTCTGGTAGGGTGCCGGAGAGGGCCTAGATTGTTTTTTCGTGGCTACAGAGGCTTGCGGCAGCGGAACTTCCGATCTAGGGTTCTTTTTAGAGGTTTGGGGATTTATAAGAATTTTTGGCGTCGGTCTCACATCGAGGGGGTGCCTGAGGGGCCCACAAGCCGTAGGGGCGCGCCCTACTCCCCAGGGCGTGTCTTGGCAACTTGTGGACACCTCGGTCACTTCCTGGCCCAGCTCCAGTGCTTAGGGGTCTCTTTTGGTCCATAAAAAATTATCATAAATTTTCAGCCCATTTTGAGAACTTTTATTTCTGCACAAAAATGACACCACGGTAGTTGTGCTGAAAATAGTGTCAGTACGGGTTAGTTCTACTCAAATCATACCAAAACCATATAAAATTGTTGTAAACATGGCATGAATACTTCATAAATTATAGATACATTGGAAAAGTATCATGGCTTTAGTCTCTTCTTGGGGAAAGCTCCGAGACAGGTTCGTCGCACGTTTCGTGCCCCTTGGTGCTAGCGCCGGGGGCCTCCAGGGGCCCCACGGGGTCGCGTGCATCCTCGGCGGAGCTTAGTCCCCTATGTCCAGCCGCCACTCCAAGAAGCTTTTTAGCGGGGCGAACGCTGACCAACCCAAGCCGGAGGCCTCGCGGCCCCTCAGGTGGTCTCAATGCACCATCATTTTCAATTCCAGGGACCACCCCAAGTCCACGGCCGCTGCCGGTGCGCTCCCCATGCTGTGCACACCCACCATCAGCAATGTTGCGGTCACCAAGACCCTCACTGATGAGGCGCATGCCTCAACGTGATCTCCATTGAGACCTTTGAGACACTCCAGGTACCCTATGACCAGCTGGCGCCGACCTGGCCCTTCTCCGGGGTGGCCGGCAGGTCTACCACCCCCCTCGGGCAAGTGCGACTCCCGTCACATTTGGGACTCGGTAGAACTATCACACTGAGCTCATTGACTTCGACGTGGCGTGAATCTGCATGCCGTACAATGCCATCCTGGGATATCCAGCGCTCGCTAAGTTCATGGTGGAGACCCACCCCTGCTACAACGTTATCAAGATGCCTGGCTACAACGGTGTTATCACCATCGTCGGCGAAAAGGAGGACACAGTCCGCGTCCTCAAGCGCGCCTGTAAGGCCGTGACAGCCGCACACCCGGATGTCTAAGACAGTGCCAAGTCTCGTGAGGGCGCGCCAGCAAGGAAGAAGCAATTGTTCTCTCAGGACCGTGCAGAAACAAAGAAGGTGTCGGTTGACGGTAGCAGCTTCGGCGCTACATTCACCATCGACGCCGACCTCCCTCTTGAGCAGGAAGGCGCGCTCGTCGGCAAATTGTGCCGCCCTGGTCTTTGCTGCTATCGTGGGCAAATTGCGCATTCAAGGTGTCCATGTGATCCTCCACCGCCTTTTCGAGGACGTCGCAGAGATCCTCCGGGACTGGGGCTACCACAACGTCGAAGTTGAAATTAGAATCGGCGTGGAGGAGGTGGCCGAAGACGCACGTTGCCGCCTGGGTAAGGAGACTGCGACATTCCTCTTCGATGATTCCGCCCACCTTCTTGGCGCTATCCAAAAGCCGCTCCACGACCTTGGTGAAGAAGGCGAGGTAGCTGGCGTTGTCGGCCTAGGTTGCAGCTCGAGAGCTTGGAACATCTTGGAGCGTTCGTGCTGCCGCCCCCGAGCCCAGTCCGCCTCGTCCCTCGCCCGTTCCACAAGGGACATGACGCTCCCCACTTGCTCCTGGAGTAAGGCTAGCTTGGCATCGACACCGGCTTTGGCTTCCAGTGCGGTCGCTTGTCGATTTTCTGCTTCAGCTAGTAGCTCCTTGAGGCCATCTATTTTGTCCTCCAGTTCCTCCTGCCGCACCTTGAAGCGGCCTTCTTGCAGCATCAACTTTTCGCTGTGTTGCTTGGCGACCACCCGGCGGTTCTTGTTGATCCTATTGTCGGCATCCTCCTGAATTTTCTTCTCCTTGGCTGCTAAGGAGGCGTTGGCCATGTCCATGCGCCGGGCGTAAGAGCTCTGGGCGGTGGCTACCTCGCGGTCCAGACGCTCGCGCTCCAGGTCCAGCTCGGACGCCGTTCGCATGAGCTCCTGTTCGAGGACCTTGAGGTCCTCCTTGCGAGCCGCCAGTTCATCTTCTCGTACTGAGATGGCATCCTTCCACACCTGAAGTTGCAGCTCCAACGCAGCGTTCAGGGCGTGAAGCTCTTGCCCGCAGGCCTCCGCTGCTTCGCGCCGCCGGTCAGCGGCCTCAGCCTCCTAAAGGGAGCGCTCACTGGCCTCCTTCGCCTCAGCGGTGGAATTCTTGATCCTCGCGCGCGCGGCGTCATTCTGGCAGCAGCCTAGCTTGGCGCACCATAATGCCCAGAAGCTATGCCCGAAGCTGGTCCAACACGCTCATGACATTTTGCAAGAGGTCGCACTTGATCGTCGTCCGACTGTTCACACGTGCCAGGGCCCAATCCGGGTCGAAACCCTCGCCGCCTTCCACCGTCGCATCCCGCGAGGCCCGGGCCTCGCCCGCGGGGGGCGGGCTGCTATCCAGGACTTCCCCGCCTCGATGAGATGGCTAGACAAAATAGATAAAATTGTAGTAGATTGGATAAATAGATCTCGCGGGAACGCGAGATAAAATAAATAACAATAAATTGCAGCAAGGTATTTTCGGTTTAATAGATCTAAAAATAAAAGAAAATAAAAATAGATCGCGAAGGCAAATATGATAAAGAAGAGACCCCAGGGCAGTAGATTTCACTAGTGGCTTATCTCGAGAAAAATAGCAAACGGTGGGTAAACGAATTACTGTTGGGAAATTGATAGAACTTCAAATAATCATGACAATATCCAGGCAATGATCATTATATAGGCATCACGTCCAAGATTAGTAGACCAACTCCTGCCTGCATCTACTACTATTACTCCACACATTGACCGCTATCCAGCATGCATCTAGTGTATTAAGTTCATGGAGAAACGGAGTAATGCAATAAGAATGATGACATGATGTAGACACGATCTATTTATGTAGAAATAGACCCCATCTTGTTATCCTTAATAGCAACGATACATACGTGTCGGTTCCCCTTCTGTCACTACGATCAAGCACCGTAAGACCGAACCCATCTGTCAGTGTACAAAAGTAGGGGCCTTTCTGTACCCCTTTACTTGTGCACGGGCAGTTGTAGCCACGCTTGTGGCCAGGGCTGGCGGGGCAGAGGAAGGGAAGGTACACGGCTGCCGAGGCAGCACTCAAGTTAGAAGCGTGAAGAGCAAAGGGGCAAGGTGGATTCCCTCGGCAAGACCCTTGCCGGGGCAGCCTACACAGCCCCGACAAGATCCTTGCTGGGGTGACTTGCGCAAACACCAGCAAGGCCGTCACCCTTGAGCCTGAGAGTTCTGACACCATCAACAACGTCAGGACCAAGGTGGGAGCGCCTGCATGGCGGCATGCAGATCTTTGTGAAGACCAAGGGCCTGCAAATCTAGATAAGAACTAGAAGACAAAGACCCCCGGCAAGATCCTTGCCGGGGACAAGACAAAGACCCCCGGCAAGATCCTTGCCGGGGATGAGCGAAGACCCCCGGCAAGATCCTTGTCGGGGACAGTGATGAGACCCCGGCAAGGCCCTTGCCAGGGACATCTGCGGCGTCACATCCAGGCCTGCACCTGCCAAGAGTTTCGCTGCCCTGCACCCCTCCGACGGGGCAACCAGCCTGCCAACTAGGCGAGTGCCTGCGTGGCGGCATGTAGCTTCTAGGCCAACTAGCCAAGCACCTGCATGGTGGCATGCAGATCTTCGTGAAGACCCTGCCACCGCACAGCAGACAACCAGCCAGCATGGCGTTGCATGCCTCGTCAGCTGGGACGCGCGTCGGAGCAAGACGAGGCAGCGGCGGACGGGACGAGCTTCTTTGCCGTCCCCGATAAAGCAAGAGGACATGTCGCCGGCACATTAAATGCGTTTGTCCCACGATGTCAGGGATAGACTTGTACAATGAAGATGCTTTCCACCTCCTGTGTGCCACTATGGCAACCCCTTTGACGTATAAAAGGAGGCCCGAGGCGTACTGAGGAAGGATTCGTACTTTTTGGACTGGGCATGCACCGTAGCTAGTTCAAGAGCTCAAGAACACCAAATATACACCAAAGCAGGACTAGGGTATTACCCATCGTTTGTTGCCTGAACCTGGGTAAAAATCCCCCCGCGTTGATCTTCTCGACCCGCTCTTTGCACAGCTCCACGCCCCGCCAACCGTAGAAGGGATTCCCTGTGATCCCATAGGTGTCGTCCCTGAGACCCGACATCTTTGGCGTGCTAGGTAGGGGGTGCAAGCTGTGAAAATCCGGGTTTGAAGCCAGCGCATCGACTCCCTCATCAGGATGGCTCGAGAGAAGAAGGCGACGTCGATGAGCCACGCTCCGGTACCGTCCGCAGCCGCGACAATCATCCACGTGGCGACGGAAAAGCTAAGTCACGCAAAACCTTGAGTAATTTCCTTTTTGTAGGGTCATTTTCCTCGAAAGGTCTTGCTCCTTGTATGGAAAACCTGTACGCAATGGAACCCTTCCGCTATTGGCAACGCCCTTGTTCTGTTTTGAGTCCGCTCAACAGTTCAAGCGGCCGCGCTGAGAACGGCTAGGTGGCTTGCCCGGCAGCAAGCGCCCCCCGGCAGGCGGCTAAGGATCCGTCCTCAAAGCGCCACAGCATGGGTTTACGCGCCGGCAAACCTATCCAACTAGGCGTAGGATGTGTACATACAAGGAAAGATCAAACAGGAAGATAGCATGCTTTGTTTCAAAGTACTGCAGAGTTATATTACATCAATAAGTTGTTGCGGTTCTAACTTAAGATAAATTTGTTCAGGTAAGCTACTCGATTGGAGCGGATCTGCTCCAGGGCGTCGAGGATGCGCTCGAAGGACAAGGTCAGCCTGGCGTTGGGGCTCACATTCGTCTCCTCGGAGAACCTGACATCCGGCATGCCCATGTTGGCTAGCTGGGTGGTGAGCTTCTCCCCGACGATGAGGAGGCGGCCGATCCAGAGGTTTACGCTCTTCACGTAGTCCTTGTGGGTGGTGGCATCGTCGCTCCGCAACCGCCTCTCATCCTCCAGGGCCTTGTTCAGGGTCTCCTCATGAGCCCTGACCTCCGAAAGCGTCCCCTCCAAGCCGTCCAGTTTCAGCTTCAGATCATTGATGGAGTCATTGGCCTCGGATAGCTGCTTGGCCTTGTCGGAGATGGCGACCTGCGAATCCGCCAGAGTGCGGTTGGCCATGTCCCTCTCCTCCGTCAGTTCCAAGATCTCCTTTTTTAGCCCATCCCGCTCCAGCTCCAGCTTTTCCACCTTGCCGGCGTGGTCCAGGGCCAGAGCATCAAGTGCGTCCTTGTCCTTCTGCTCTAGCTCCTGGGTCCGCTGCGCGATGATCTTCCCAATTTCCTCGTCCTTGCCACGGAGCATGGCGGCAAGCGCCTGCTTGCGGGCAACGAGGTCTTCCTCCTGGGTGTTCAGCAGAGCTTGCTGCTGCAGCCGGGTGGCTTCCTCCTTGGAGGCATGTTCCTTCTCCATCTGCAGGGCCTTCTCGATGTCGGCCTGCTTCAGTATGAGCTCTCGCTTGCGCTCATCCAGCTCACCCTGGGCAGCCCTCAGTTCATCCCGGGCCTCGCCAAACCAGACCTGCGTCTGGGCGACGTGCTCCTCAAAATCCGCCTCCGCCTTGTCCACCGCCGCCATCCTGCATTTCACTTTGTCTTGGCGGGCACGGTGGAGCGCCTGGAGCTTCTGGAAGTTGGCGCTCATGGCTCGGAGAAGCTGCTCCTCCTGGGAACCGTCGCTGCTGGCACTCGGTTCTTCAACAACCTGGAGCCCGGCGGTAGCGAGTGCTTCGTCATCAAACACCTCCCCTTCGGCTGGCGCTCTGGTGCTCGCCATCCCTGGGAGGCGGACGAACAGGTCGTCGCCCACCCTCAGGTACTTGCCCGGGGCGGGAGCTGTGGGGCAGGAAGGTTGGTCGTTGGCCACCCCCTCCTCGGTGGGCTCCTTGGCGGCCTCCTCGGCAGTAGCCTCGCCGTAGTCCCTGACAGGCCCCTTGACGGGCTCTCCGGTAGGCCCCTTGACGGCGTCCCCGGCAGCGGCCTCGCCGGTCTCCCCGGCAAGCCCCTTGGCGGCCTCCTCGACGGCAGACTTGGCGGCTTCCCCAGCCGCGATCTTAGCGGCCTGGACCTCGGCATCCTTGGTGACCTCCTCGATGACGATGTCGATATCTTCCTAGTCTGTCGAGGGAGGGTCTCGAAACCAGAAAGGAGAATGAAACAAGGGCGAAATCAAGGTTCAGAAGAAAAAAACAGGGATGGGAGGCAGGCCGCTTACCCGTGCCAAGCTGAGAAGAAGCGGTTCCCTCCCTGCCAACGTTCATGGCCGGGACGGAGCCGCCAGCACCAAGCCCGCCTCCTCTACCTCCGTGCGCATGGGCTCGGCAGTAGATGCCCATGCCGGGACGCCCCTCTGGGTGGCGTGGTCGATGGGGTCGGCGTGTCGGGGGCGGCCCTCAGCGGCTCCTCCTGCTGCCGCTCTCCTCCTACAAACCCGACAAGGTCAGCACCAAGGATTCATGCCCGAACGTCCATGGATGAGGAGTGAGTAATGAACTCATGCTGGGGGCTGCGTCGAGGGCTGTTGTCCGGGCTGATCTCCACCACCACCGGCGTGCGCGGAGTGCTCGCCGGGGGATTGTCGCCCGTTGAAGCCTCGGCCCTCTTCGCCGCCCTCTGGGCCAGCGCCTCCGTGTCCCTGAGAAAACAAGATCAAGTTAGGAAAGGATAATGTGGGCGATGGGGAACCCGAAGATGATAAAGGGCAAGGTGCTTACTCGTCCTCCTCCTCTAGCCTCCTCTTCCTCTTCGGGCTGAAGGACCCGAGGTTTAATTTGGCCTCTGGGGTGCCATCCGACGGAGAAGAAGAATGGGACAGGGTCTTGCGTCGCTTGGACGAGGAAGAGGCGGCAACTGCTGCCTTCTTCTTCCCTGCTGCGGCCCTCGTCTAGCGCACGGGCTGCGCCTGGGCCTGTTGTAACGCCCCGAGACCGACGCTCCATACGCCTTCCATATATTTCGTGATCGCCGTGTGTTTCTTTTGCGTGCTCTATTTATTTTGCATTGCATCATGTCATTTAATTTTTAAAACTCAACTAAATAAATTGCATAGATTTTTGATCTATTTAAATCGAGGGAATTCATATGATGACTTCTCTTTATAACATATCCTCCCAATATTAGGGAGCTATAATAAATATTCCATTCTTTTGTAATTAACCATAACACACTTGCATAATAAACGCCATGCCTTTTCCATTTCAAGTTTGTTCCCCAAACTTTGCCAATAATTCTCATCTCTGTTATCGAGGATCCTCTAAGATTCTCAACATTTTTTGGACACTCCTAGAACCTCGTCCTAGTTCAAACCATTTGAATTAAATTCAAATGAGTTTGAATTCAACTTCACACGTGTGCCCACTTCTATTTTTTCGGATCAAGCACATTTTTATGAGTCCGCGAAAATAGCCCCTTGCACAAATCCTTTCCCTAACCCCTCCTTTCTTTTCTTCTCTCTAATTTCTTTTCTATTAAAAGAAATATGAGGGCGAGAGAGAGAGAGAGCGCAGCCTTGCAGCCCAGCCGGCCTCTTGGGCCTAACCAACCAGCGCCGGCCCACCTAATCCTCCTAACCCTAGCCGCTCGACCCCTCAACCCCTCTCGTTCCCGTCCGCCGCCACCCACACACGCATGCATCGAGCCAGGGAGAGCCCTGCTCGATCCCCCCTCTCGATCTCACCCTCTCCCTCCCGCAGCGCCCCATCTTCCCGCAGCACCCCTCTCCCTTGATCCCCTCCTTCTTCCTTGCTTCGCCAGGGAGAGGAGCGAGACCTGCGCCTGCATCCGTCGTCCTCCGCGCCGTCTTCGTCGAGCGCCAGTTGCTCAACGCCGAGCCTCTCCACGCGCGCCCAACCTCCTGCTCGCGCCTGCACCTCTCCGTCGTCAGCCACCTCAAGCTCGCCACCGTGCCAAGACCTCCTCGCCCGCCTCCTCGTCCACACGGCGCCACCGCCTCGTCAGCTCCCTCGCCAGGGGAGGAGCCCCTCGATCCGTTCCCTTCGGCCCCGACTCCTGCGAGCGCCGCCCCGTTGACTCTCCTCCACGCGACGTCTCCCCTCTAATTCCTCGCCCACCGTTGTTCCCATCGCTCCGCCGCGACTTGGGCAAGCCGTCGACCTCACCGCCTTCCTGCACGCGCGGGCCCGCTACTGGTGTCGTGCCAGGGCCCCTCCACCTCACGACCATGGTGTCCGTCGTGGCTGTACAGTGCTGGCACGTTGCTGCTGCTTCGCCGCCTGCCTCCCTTCGTTGACCACCAAGAATCGAGGCCCTTTTGTGTTGCTTCGCTTTGGATGCGCCAAGATCCTCTCCGACAAGTGTACGACTACATGGTGACACGTCAAATACCTCTACCGCCATCTCTGGAATCGCCAAGGACGCCAAGTACCACGACGTCTTTGGGAGACCCGTGAACACCAAGTTCCCCTGCCACAAACGGTCACAGTGTTGTGGATCCGGCAAGTACCCTCTCCGGAATGCCAAGTTCGTCTACGAAATGTGTACCATTACATCGGAGACCTCGGATCCGTCAAGTTCCTCTTCGAGACGTGAACCATTACTTCCCACGACGACCCATGAACGACTACTTCCCTCGACGATTTTGAACCGCTCTAAAAATGCACGCTACGAAGGTATACCGCCGAGAACGATGCCCGTGAACGAATGCATGTGTGTTGTATGAGATGCTCGTGGTTGCACCGTTTCCGAGTTGTCATTGCACGTTTCTCCTAGTTTGCCATGCCGTCGACCCGTGGGACCCCGGTTACCGGGAGCACCCCACCATCTCTTGCGTGTTCCACATATCCGCACACTTCTCTTTTGCATCGATATCTCAATTGAGTTACCTGTACCAATATGTTGTCGTGGCACCCTTTCGTTCCGCCATGGTGACCAAATGCTCTCTATCATCCTTCATGTCAACATTTTCATAAATTGCTTCAACCTTGCATATGTCATCCGCATCATGATAACATTTAAAATGTTTAAAATTGTGTTTGCATTAAATTGCTATATGCACATGGGGATTTTCTGGAATTGTTGTTTGTTGTTCCGGCCTCATTTAAACTTGCCTAAATAGTTAGTTTATTTGTGCTTCACCCTCTTGCCATGTTTAACCACACTTAACTTTGTTGGGTACATAAACAAGAGCGAATTAAATAACTTGAATGTGGTGTTTTGTCAATATGCAACTCGTTGCATATTGAGCTCCACTGAATTTGTAGTATTGTTTGTTGCATTTTCCCATGCCATGCCTCAATAAAACGGACATGCATCATACTTGTTTGTGCATCATGCAATGTGTAAGTGGTGGTTGTTTACTATGTTGTTTGTTTCTTTCCGGGTTGCTTCTCTCGTTAGCTTCGGTTTCGTTCCGGAATTGTGAGGATTCGTTCGACTACATCCGTTTGTCTTCTTCATGGACTCGTTCTTCTTCCTTGCGGGATCTCAGGCAAGATGATCATACCCTCGAAATCACTTCTATCTTTGCTTGCTAGTTATTCGCTCTATTGCTTTGCCGCGCTACCTACCACTTGTTATTGAAGGAAATATGCCCTAGGGGCAATAATAAAGTATTATATATTTCCTTATATCATGATAAATGTTTATTATTCATGCTAGAATTGTATTAACCGGAAACATAATACATGTGTGAATACATAGACAAACAGAATGTCACTAGTATGCCTCTACTTGACTAGCTCGTTAATCAAAGATGGTTATGTTTCCTAGCCATAGACATGAGTTGTCATTTGATTAACGGGATCACCTCATTAGGAGAATGACGTGATTGACATGACCCATTACGTTAGCTTAGCACCCGATCGTTTAGTATGTTGTTATTGCTTTCTTCATGACTTATACATGTTCCTATGACTATGAGATTATGCAACTCCCGTTTACCGGAGGAACACTTTGTGTGCTACCAAACGTCACAACGTAACTGGGTGATTATAAAGGTGCTCTACAGGTGTCTCCAAAGGTACTTGTTGGGTTGGCGTATTTCGAGATTAGGATTTGTCACTCCGATTGTCGGAGAGGTATCTCTGGGCCCACTCGGTAATGCACATCACTATAAGCCTTGCAAGCATTGTGACTAATGAGTTAGTTACGGGATGATGTATTACGGAACGAGTAAAGAGACTTGCCGGTAACGAGATTGAACTAGGTATCGAGATACCGACGATCGAATCTCGGGCAAGTAACATACCGATGACAAAGGGAACAACGTATGTTGTTATGCGGTCTGACCGATAAAGATCTTCGTAGAATATGTGGGAGCCAATATGGGCATCCAGGTCCTGCTATTGGTTATTGACCGGAGAGGTGTCTTGGTCATGTTTACATAGTTCTCGAACCCAAAGGGTCCGCACGCTTAAAGTTACGATGACAGTTTTATTATGAGTTTATGTATGTTGATGTACCGAAGGAGTTCGGAGTCCCGGATGAGATCGGGGACATGACGAGGAGTCTCGAAATGGTCGAGATGTAAAGATCGATATATTGGACGACTATATTCGGACTTCGGAAAGGTTCTGAGTGATTCGGGTATTTTTCGGAGTACCGGAGAGTTACGGGAATTCGTATTGGGCCTTAATGGGCCATACGGGAAAGGAGAGAAAGACCCCAAAGGGTGGCCGCACCCCTCCCCATGGGCTAGTCCGAATTGGACTAGGGAGGGGGGGCGCCCCCTTCCTTCTTTCTCCTTCCCCCTTCCCTTCTCCTACTCCCACAAGGAAAGGAGGAGTCCTACTCCCGGTGGGAGTAGGACTCCCCCCTTTGGCGCGCCTCTCCCTTGGCCGGCTGCCTCCTCCTTGTTCCTTTATATACGGGGGCAGGGGGGCACCCCATAGACACAACAATTGATCCTTGAGATCTCTTAGCCGTGTGCGGTGCCCCCCTCCACCAAATTACACCTCGATAATACCATTGCAGAGCTTAGGCGAAGCCCTGAGTCGGTGGAACATCATCATCGTCACCACGCCGTCGTGCTGATGAAACTCTCCCTCAACACTCGGCTGGATCGGAGTTCGAGGGACGTCATCGAGCTGAACGTGTGTAGAACTTCGGAGGTGCCGTGCGTTCGGTACTTGATCGGTCGGATCGTGAAGACGTACGACTACATCAACCGCGTTGTGATAACGCTTCCGCTATCGGTCTACGAGGGTACGTGGACAACACTCTCCCCTCTCGTTGCTATGCATCACCATGATCTTGCGTGTGCGTAAGAATTTTTTTTTTAAATTACTACGTTCCCCTACAGTGGCATCCGAGCCTGGTTTTATGCGTTGATGCTATGCACGAGTAGAACACAAGTGAGTTGTGGGCGATATAAGTCATACTGCTTATCAGCATGTCATACTTTGGTTCAGCGGTATTGTGAGATGAAGCGGCCCGGACCGACATTACGCGTACGCTTACGCGAGACTGGTTTCACCGTTCGGAGCACTCGTTGCTTAAAGGTGACTGGCGGGTGTCTGTCTCTCTCACTTTAGTTGAACCGAGTGTGGCTACGCCCGGTCCTTGCGAAGGTTAAAACAGCACCAACTTGACAAACTATCGTTGTGGTTTTGATGCGTAGGTAAGAACGGTTCTTGCTAAGCCCGTAGCAGCCACGTAAAAACTTGCAACAACAAAGTAGAGGACGTCTAACTTGTTTTTGCAGGGCATGTTATGATGTGATATGGTCAAGACATGATGTGATATAATGTGTTGTATGAGATGATCATGTTTTGTAACCGAGTTATCGGCAACTGGCAGGAGCCATATGGTTGTCGCTTTATTGTATGAGATGCAATCGCCATGTAATAGTTTTACTTTATCACTAAGCGGTAGCGATAGTCGTAAAAGTAATAAGTTGGCGAGACGACAACGATGCTACGATGGAGATCAAGGTGTCGCGCCGGTGACGATGGCGATCATGACGGTGCTTCGGAGATGGAGATCACAAGCACGGTGCTTCGGAGATAGAGATCACAAGCATGGTGCTTCGGAGATGGAGATCACAAGCACAAGATGATGATGGCCATATCATATCACTTATATTGATTGCATGTGATGTTAATCCTTTATGCATCTTATCTTGCTTTGATTGACGGTAGCATTATAAGATGATCTCTCACTAAAATTTCAAGATAGAAGTGTTCTCCCTGAGTATGCACCGTTGCAAAAGTTCTTCGTGCTGAGACACCACGTGTTAATCGGGTGTGATAGGCTCTACGTTCAAATACAACGGGTGCAAAACAGTTGCACACGCGGAATACTCAGGTTAAACTTGACGAGCCTAGCATATACAGATATGGCCTCGGAACACAGAGACCGAAAGGTCGAGCGTGAATCATATAGTAGATATGATCAACATAGTGATGTTCACCATTGAAGCTACTCCATCTCACGTGTTAATCGGACATGGTTTAGTTGCTTTGGATCACGTAATCACTTAGATGATTAGAGAGATGTCTATCTAAGTGGGAGTTCTTAAGTAATATGATTAATTGAACTTAAATTTATCATGAACTTAGTCCTGATAGTATTTTGCAAATTATGTTATAGATCAATAGCTCGCGTTGTTGCTTCCCTGTGTTTATTTTTGATATGTTCCTAGAGAAAAATTATGTTGAAAGATGTTAGTAGCAATGATGCGGATTGGATCCGTGATCTGAGGATTATCCTCATTGCTGCACAGAAAAAAAAATTATGTCCTTGATGCACCGCTAGGTGACAGACCTATTGCAGGAGCAGATGCAGACGTTATGAACGTTTGGCTAGCTCAATATGATGACTACTTGATAGTTTAGTGCACCATGCTTAACGGCTTAGAATCGGGACTTCAAAGACGTTTTGAACGTCATGGACCATATGAGATGTTCCGGGAGTTGAAGTTAATATTTCAAGCAAATACCCGAGTTGAGAGATATGAAGTCTCCAACAAGTTCTATAGCTAAAAGATGGAGGAGAATCGCTCAACTAGTGAGCATGTGCTCAGATTGTCTGGGTACTACAATCGCTTGAATCAAGTGGGAGTTAATCTTCCAGATAAAATAGTGATTGACAGAATTCTCTAGTCACCATCACCAAGTTAGTAGAACTTCGTGATGAACTATAGTATGCAAGGGATGACGAAAGTAATTCCCGAGCTCTTCGTGATGCTGAAATCGACGAAGGTAGAAATCAAGAAAAACATCAAGTGTTGATGGTTGACGAGACCACTAGTTTCAAGAAAAGGGCAAAGGGAAGAAAGGGAACTTCAAGAAGAACGGCAAGCAAGTTGCTGCTCAAGTGAAGAAGCCTAAGTCTGGTCCTAAGCCTGAGACTAAGTGCTTGTACTGCAAAGGAACTGGTCACTGGAAGCGGAACTACCCCAATTATTTGGTGGATAAGAAGGATGGCAAAGTGAACAAAGGTATATTTGATATACAGATTATTGATGTGTACTTTACTAGTGTTTATAGCAACCCCTCGGTAATTGATACTGGTTCAGTTGCTAAAGAGTAGTAACTCGAAAACGGAGTTGCAGAATAAACAGAGACTAGTAAAAGGCGAGGTGACGATGTGTGTTGGAAGTAGTTCCAAGATTGATATGATCATCATCGCACACTCCCTATACTTTCGGGATTAGTGTTGAAACTAAATAAGTGTTATTTGGTGTTTGCGTTGAGCATGAATATGATTTGATCATGTTTATTGCAATACGGTTATTCATTTAAGTTAGAGAACAATTGTTGTTCTGTTTACATGAATAAAACCTTCTATGGTCATACACACCAACGAAAATGGTTTGTTGGATCTCGATCGTAGTGATACACACATTCATAATATTGAAGCCAAAAGATGCAAAGTTAATAATGATAGTGCAAACTATTTGTGGCACTGCTGTTTAGGTCATATTGGTGTAAAGCGCATGAAGAAACTCCATACTGATGGGGTTTTGGAATCACTTGATTATGAATCACTTGATGCTTGCGAACCGTGCCTCATGGGCAAGATGACTAAAACGTCGTTCTCCGGAACTATGGAGAGAGCAACAGATTTGTTGGAAATCATACATACGGATGTATGTGGTCCGATGAATATTGAGGCTCGTAGCAGGTATCATTATTTTCTGACCTTCACAGATGATTTGAGCAGATATGGGTATATCTACTTAATGAAACAGAAGTCTGAAACATTTGAAAAGTTCATATAATTTCAGAGTGAAGCGAAAATCATCGTAACAAGAAAAAAAAGTTTCTACGATTTGATCGTGGAGAAGAGTATTTTAGTTACAAGTTTGGCCTTCAGTTAAAACAATGTGAAATAGTTTCACTACTCACGCCACCTGGAACACCACAGCATAATGGTGTGTCCGAACGTCATAACCGTACTTTATTGGATATAGTGCAATCTATGATGTCTCTTACCAATTTACCACTATCGTTTTGGGGTTATGCATTAGAGACAGCTACATTCACGTTAAATAGGGCACCATCAAAATCCGTTGAGACGACGCCTTATGAACTGTGGTTTGGCAAGAAACCAAAGTTGTCGTTTCTTAAAGTTTGGGGTTGTGATGCTTATGTGAAAAAGTTTCATCCTGATAAGCTCAAACCCAAATCGGAGAAATGTATCTTCATAGGATACCCAAAGGAGACAGTTGGGTACACCTTCTATCACAGATCCGAAGGCAAGACATTCGTTGCTTAGTATGGATCCTTTCTGGAGAAGGAGTTTCTCTCGAAAGATGTGAGTGGGAGGAAAGTAGAACTTGATGAGGTAACTGTACCTGCTCCCTTATTGGAAAGTAGTTCATCACAGAAATCTGTTCCTGTGACTCCTACACCAATTAGTGAGGAAGTTAATGATAATGATCATGAAACTTCAGATCAAGTTATTACTGAACTTCGTAGGTTAACTAGATCAAGATCCGCACCAGATTGGTACGGTAATCCTGTTCTGGAGGTCATCTTATTAGACCATGGCGAACCTACGAACTATGAAGAAGCGATGGTGAGCCCAGATTCCGCAAAATGGCTTGAAGCCATGAAATCCGAGATAGGATCCATGTATGAGAACAAAGTATGGACTTTGGTTGACTTGCCCGATGGTCGGCAAGCCATTGAAAATAAATGGATCTTCAAAAAGAAGACTGACGCTGATGGTAATGTTACTATCTATAAAGCTCGACTTGTTGCGAAAGGTTTTCGACAAGTTCAAGGAATTGACTACGATGAGACCTTCTCACCCGTAGCGATGCTTAAGTCTGTCCGAATCATGTTAGCAATTGCTGCATTTTATGATTATGAAATTTGGCAAATGGATGTCAAAACTGCGTTCCTGAATGGATTTCTGGAAGAAGAGTTGTATATGATACAACCGGAAGGTTTTGTCGATCCTAAAGGTGCTAACAAAATATGCAAGCTCCACCGATCCATCTATGGACTGGTGCAAGCATCTCGGAGTTGGAATATATACTTTGATAAGTTTATCAAAGAATATAGTGTTATACAGACTTGCGGTGAAGCCTGTATTTACAAGAAAGTGAGTGGGAGCACTACAACATTTCTGATAAGTATATGTGAATGACATATTGTTGATCAGAAATAATGTAGAATTATTCTGCAAAGCATAAAGGAGTGTTTGAAAGAAGTTTTTTCAAAGATAGACCTCGGTGAAGCTGCTTACATATTGAGCATCAAGATCTATAGAGATAGATCAAAACGCTTGATAAGTTTTTTCAATGAGTACATACCTTAACAAGATTTTGAAGTAGTTCAAAATAGAACAGTCAAAGAAAGAGTTCTTGCCTGTGTTACAAGGTGTGAAATTGAGTAAGACTCAAAGCCCGACCACGGCAGAAGATAGAAAGAGAATGAAAGTCATTCCCTATGCCTTGGCCATAGGTTCTATAAAGTATGCCATGCTGTGTACCAGATCTATTGTATACCCTACACTGATTTTGGCAAAGGAGTACAATAGTGATCTAGGAGTAGATCACTGGACAGCGGTCAAAATTATCCTTAGTGGAATAAGGAAATGTTTCTCGATTATGGAAGTGACAAAAGGTTCGTCGTAAAGGGTTACGTCGATGCAAGTTTTGACACTAAATCTAGATGACTCTAAGTCTCGGTCTAGATACATATTGAAAGTGGGAGCAATTAGCTAGAGTAGCTCCGTGCAGAGCATTGTAGACATAGAAATTTGCAAAATACTTACGGATCTGGATGTGACAGACCCGTTGACTAAAATTATCTCACAATCAAAACATGATCACACCTTAGTACTCTTTGGGTGTTAATCACATAGCGATGTGAACTAGATTATTGACTCTAGTAAACCCTTTGAGTGTTGGTCACATAGAGATGTGAACTATGGGTGTTAATCACATGGTGATGTGAATTATTGATGTTAAATCACATGGCGATGTGAACTAGATTATTGACTCTAGTGCAAGTGGGAGACTGAAGGAAATATGCCCTAGAGGCAATAATAAAGTATTATATATTTCCTTATATCATGATAAATGTTTATTATTCATGCTAGAATTGTATTAACCGGAAACATAATACATGTGTGAATACATAGACAAACAGAATGTCACTAGTATGCCTCTACTTGACTAGCTCGTTAATCAAAGATGGTTATGTTTCCTAGCCATAGACATGAGTTGTCATTTGATTAACGGGATCACCTCATTAGGAGAATGACGTGATTGACATGACCCATTACGTTAGCTTAGCACCCGATCGTTTAGTATGTTGCTATTGCTTTCTTCATGACTTATACATGTTCCTATGACTATGAGATTATGCAACTCCCGTTTACCGGAGGAACACTTTGTGTGCTACCAAACGTCACAACGTAACTGGGTGATTATAAAGGTGCTCTACAGGTGTCTCCAAAGGTACTTGTTGGGTTGGCGTATTTCGAGATTAGGATTTGTCACTCCGATTGTCGGAGAGGTATCTCTGGGCCCACTCGGTAATGCACATCACTATAAGCCTTGCAAGCATTGTGACTAATGAGTTAGTTACGGGATGATTTATTACGGAACGAGTAAAGAGACTTGCCGGTAACGAGATTGAACTAGGTATCGAGATACCGACGATCGAATCTTGGGCAAGTAACATACCGATGACAAAGGGAACAACGTATGTTGTTATGCGGTCTGACCGATAAAGATCTTCGTAGAATATGTGGGAGCCAATATGGGCATCCAGGTCCGGCTATTGGTTATTGACCGGAGAGGTGTCTCGGTCATGTCTACATAGTTCTCGAACCCAAAGGGTCCGCACGCTTAAAGTTACGATGACAGTTTTATTATGAGTTTATGTATGTTGATGTACCGAAGGAGTTCGGAGTCCCGGATGAGATCGGGGAGATGACGAGGAGTCTCGAAATGGTCGAGACGTAAAGATCGATATATTGGATGACTATATTCGGACTTCGGAAAGGTTCCGAGTGATTCGGGTATTTTTCGGAGTACCGGAGAGTTACGGGAATTCGTATTGGGCCTTAATGGGCCATACGGGAAAGGAGAGAAAGACCCCAAAGGGTGGCCGCACCCCTCCCCATGGGCTAGTCCGAATTGGACTAGGGAGGGGGGGCGCCCCCTTCCTTCTTTCTCCTTCCCCCTTCCCTTCTCCTACTCCCACAAGGAAAGGAGGAGTCCTACTCCCGGTGGGAGTAGGACTCCCCCCTTTGGCGCGCCTCTCCCTTGGCCGGCTGCCTCCTCCTTGTTCCTTTATATACGGGGGCAGGGGGGCACCCCATAGACACAACAATTGATCCTTGAGATCTCTTAGCCGTGTGCGGTGCCCCCCTCCACCAAATTACACCTCGATAATACCGTTGCAGAGCTTAGGCGAAGCCCTGCGTCGGTGAAACATCATCATCGTCACCACGCCGTCGTGCTGACGAAACTCTCCCTCAACACTCGGCTGGATTGGAGTTCGAGGGACGTCATCGAGCTGAACGTGTGTAGAACTTCGGAGGTGCCGTGCGTTCGGTACTTGATCGGTCGGATCGTGAAGACGTACGACTACATCAACCGCGTTGTGATAACGCTTCCGCTATCGGTCTACGAGGGTACGTGGACAACACTCTCCCCTCTCGTTGCTATGCATCACCATGATCTTGCGTGTGCGTAGGAATTTTTTTTTGAAATTACTACGTTCCCCTACAGTTATATCATGCCTCCCATATTGCCATGTCAAGCCTCTAACCCACCTTTCCTAGGAAACCGTTGTTTGGCTATGTTACCGCTTTTGCCCAGTCCCTCTTATAGCGTTGCTAGTTGTAGGTGAAGATGAAGTTTGTTCCATGTTGGAACATGGATATGTTGGGATATCACAATATCTCTTATTTAATTAATGCATCTATATACTTGGTAAAGGGTGGAAGGCTCGGCCTTATGCCTGGTGCTTTGTTCCACTCTTGCCGCCCTAGATCCCGTCATACCGGTGTTATGTTCCTTGATTTTGCGTTCCTTACGCGGTTGGGTGATTTATGGGACCCCCTTGACAGTTCGCTTTGAATAAAACTCCTCCAGCAATGCCCAACCTTGGTTTTACCATTTGCTACCACCTATCCCCTTTTCCCTTGGTTTCTGCAGACTCAAGGGTCATCTTTATTTTAAACCCCCCCGGGCCAGTGCTCCTTCGAGTGTTGGTCCAAACCGAGCTGCCTGCGGGGCCACCTTGGGGAAACATGGGGGCTGGTTTTACTCGTAGCTAGTCTCATCCGGTGTTGCCCTGAGAACGAGATATGTGCAGCTCCTATCGGGATTTGTCGGCACATCACGCGGCTTTGCTGGTCTTGTTTTACCATTGTCGAAATGTCTTGTAAACCGGGATTCCGAGACTGATCGGGTCTTCCCGGGAGAAGGTTTATCCTTCGTTGACCATGAGAGCTTATAATGGGCTAAGTTGGGACACCCTGCAGGGTATTATCTTTCGAAAGCCGTGCCCACGGTTATGTGGCAGATGCGAATTTGTTAATGTCCGGTTGTAGAGAACTTGACACTTGACTTAACTAAAACGCATCAACCGCGTGTGTAGCCGTGATGGTCTCTTTTCGGCGGAGTCCGGGAAGAGAGCACGGCTTTTGGGTTATGTTTGATGTAAGTAGGAGTTCAGGATCACTTCTTGATCATTACTAGTTGACGACCGTTCCGTTGCTCCTCTTCTCGCTCTTATTTGCGTATGTTAGCCACCATATATGCTTAGTGCTTGCTGCAGCTCCACCTCACTACCTTCTCCTACCCATAAGCTTAAATAGTCTTGATCTCGCGGGTGTGAGATTGCTGAGTCCTCGTGACTCACAGATTCTACCAAAACAGTTGCAGGTGCCGTTGATGCCAGTGCAGGTGACGCAACCGAGCTCAAGTGGGAGTTTGACGAGGACCTTGGTCGTTACTTTGTTTCATTTCCTGATGATCAGTAGTGGAGCCCAGTTGGGATGATCGGGGATCTTGCATTTGGGGTTCGTCTTCTTTTGTTTTGGTTCCGTAGTCGGACCTATGTGTGTACTCTGAATGATGTATGAATTTATTTATGTATTGTGTGAAGTGGCGATTGTAAGCCAACTCTTTATCCCATTCTTGTTCATTACATGGGATTGTGTGAAGATGACCCTTCTTGCGACAAAACCACAATGCGGTTATGCCTCTAAGTCGTGCCTCGACACATGGGAGATATAGCCGCATTGTGGGCGATACAAGTTGGTAATCAGAGCCATCCCCGACTTAGGAGCTCCCTGCTTGATCGAATCGCTGGCGTTGTTGACTCTAAAAAAAATGTTTTGAGTCTTAGGATTATATATATATCGGAGAGTAGGATTATTTTTACTCCTCAGTCCCTTCGTCGCTATGGTGAGGCCTCCTGACGTAGATGTTTTGACTCTCCCCTCCTCAAATTTCACTAAATTTTTTTTAGGATCACGCGGGTATCTTGGAATCGTTCCGATGGTTTTGTGACGAGAACATTGTTCTTGGTGCCTCCTGACATTTAGGGGTTGTGGCAGTGTCCCGGGGAGTTGAGCTCCGAGGTGTTGTCGTCACAATTTTATCGTTGCAGTTCTGGAATACCTGAGTTTCGCCGACATCGAAAATCTCTTTTATGCAGTTGTTGGTGAGATCACCTCAACGCCACCCAGTACTGGGGAGGGAGTTCGGGAGTATTGCCATAACTCGTATAACGGATGCTTTTCGAAGGTTGAGGTAAACGATTTCCGAAGGTTTCTTGGTTATGTGTTGACGGATGGATACAACTGGATCTAGGGATTGTTAGTTTGGGTGATATATTTTGTGTCCCTTGTATCCCCAACACCAGATTGCATAACCAGAAAGTTTCGGGAGTTTATAAGTGGGAATTCAAGTATCTCGTAGGATATCTTTCCAACACACACATGATACGATATGGGATCTATCATATGTTTGTTTCCGGCTTATTCTGCGAGCCAATCCTTTGTTTTGTTTTATTTGTGGTATTCAAGTTGCTTCAAAGTCAAGTGTTGATTCCATACCTTATCCTAAGTGGTGTTCTCATATTTCTATGTGGATGCTAATCCTTCTTCATCTTCAAGGTTGTCTTTTCAATTCTTTCCAATCGGCGTGCTTCTCTTCAAGTGGATCGAATCATTTCAACATTCGCAAGATCACCTCTCAGTTTTCCCAATGTTGTTTGTTTCATCCGTCCAAAGTTGCCTTTGTTTTCCTGCCCTCCCACCCTCTTTCTTCAAGGACTCAGATTTCTTAATCAAGTATCCTTTTTATTGATGCGAAGTCTCTTCATTCTTTTCTTTCAATGTTCTTATCCGGTGATTTCCCATGAAGATACTAACGAAGCTCGAAGTTTATCTTTCTTCATTCTTTTCTTCTCCGGTGGACTCAAGTCAAGCTTTTAGTGTGGATCGTATTCTTTTCCTTGTTTCAAATGCTTTCTCATGTCGGTGCATCTCTTAATCATCCACCTCTTGCTATTCATGTTATCTGGAGTCCTGAAGATATCTCAGAAGATTCGCATTTCCATTCCCAATCCGTTCAAGCTATCTCGAGGTTGTTATGAGCCATTTAATTCAACCGGCGCAATCTTTCTTTTAATCATTCAACGGTGTATCTTTTGAGTGGGCCCTAACCCACAGGTTTTTTCCCAGGATCTTACTTGACTCTTCTAATTTTTTCCGGAGTTATTCTCAAATACATTGCAAAGTTTGACGTAAGATGAATTATCATCAGTCAAATGTCTTTCTCCAAGATCTTTCAAATTCTTTTCATCGTTGGTTCAACCTTTCTAATTTTCATTCCGGAGTGCCTCAACAATTCATGGTGGTGTTTCTCGTCATCATTCTCAACATTTGAAGAACGAAGAAGAATTTCTCTTGAATCTTGGTTCGTTCTCTTGAAGATTCATGGTTCTAACTTGTTGCCATCCTCTCAAATTGTTTCCAATCGCACAATTCTTTTCTTACCCATCCGGAGCATTTCAGAGTTGTTTTCATTTCTCAATCAGCCAAAGGCCATCATTTCAGAAGATTTCTTTGTTCTAACTTTTCAGCTTCGTTCTCCAATTATTCTAAATTGATGTCTCTTCGTTCATCTCCATATTCTCCCGGTGCATCGTTCAAGTATCCTCTAGTCAGCTCGTGATCTATTCGTTCTCATGTATCTAAATTCCCTCGAGTATTTTCGCGCGTTCTTTAATTCTTACGGTGTTTCGTCCTCTTTTCTTCAATTGTTTTCAATTCTCGCGGTGGTTCGTTCAAGATTTCTCTTCCTTCGTTATCATATCAATTTATTCGTTGTTTCAATCCCACCGGTGGTTCCATCAAGACCTTATTCAAGTTTGCGCTATATCTATCTTAATCCTTTCTACGAGAATAAGTAGTATGCCAAATCCGTTGCTTGTCATCAATTTAAATTGGTGAAGGATATGCATAACGCAATTCTTATTATGGTTTCGTCCAAGTGATCTAGTTTCTTCTTTCCAGAGTTGTTCATCATATCACATTCTCGATTCCGGATGATTCATCTTTTCTTTTCCGAAGTTCCAAGTTTGTTCGCATTATCTCGTCGCGAAGCTCCATCTAAATCATTGCAAGGATCACCTTATTCTTTCAACTTCTCTTCCTTCCTATCATTCTTTTATTACGGGAGTTCTCACGAAGGCTCTACATGGTGGTTCATCAAGGATCCCTTTTCATTCTTCAATTGTTCGTCAAGATTTCTCAAGGAGTTAAGATCCGCCAAGCTATACTCTAAAATAAACATGGTGTTCAACACATGTTTTGTTTTGTGTAGTCCAAGCATTCTTCATCTTGCATTCTAAAGTGCAATTCGTTCTACCTTATCATTTGAGGTGGTGTTATGTCATTCTTGACAATTTGAGTTCGCGTTTCATGATTCACATGTTGTCAAGAATGAGATATTTTAAATCCACCAATCTCTTCGTTGGATTTATCTTGTGTCATGTTTCACCTCAAGCCATCCCTAAGGAATGTTGCTAATTGTGGTGTCTAACAATGATCCAAGTTTTCTCCTATCCTCTCGGCGAGAGAAGATTTCATCTCTTCGTTGATCTCAAGCAAGCAATTGTTTTCGTTAGTGGCAAAAATTTCACCTCATAATTTTGAGAAGTTTTCCATAAGCCCACTACAATCTTATTCTTTTTGTTGTTGGTTTTCCAACAACTCTGTTCTAACCTTCTTGGAAGGATGCTTCCCAAATTCAATTGTGGTAGAAGTTATCATTTCCTTCTCTTTTCTCTTATTCCGACGATCTATCTTCTATTCGTTCGTCCCGGAGGCATTGTGATGTTGCTCTCTTCGACCAATCATCTTGTTTTGTCAAGATCATGTAATTTTTCCTTTCTTATCCGTTTAGCCGGAGTGTCGTGTTTTCATTCGAGTTCTCTCATCTTATCAAGTTTTTTATCCTTCCTCAACTGGAGGGCTGTCTGAAATCTTTCTTACCCCTTGTGCCATTCTTTCATTAGTTCCGGAGGCAGTGTGTTGTCAATTTCATCGAGTATCCTCTCATCTTGTCAAGATCATGTTCAATTCCTTCCATTTACAGTCGGAGTGCTGCCCAAATTATATCATTCTTATTCCTTCTTTATCTTGTTTTAACCGGAGTGTTCTGTCTATCATTCCTCTTTTAACCGGAGTCTCATCCAAGTGCTTTCATTTTGCCAAGTTCAAATTCTATTCTTTTCATTTCCAACCGGAGCGTTATCGTAATTGATCATTATCGTTCCTTGTACATCTCGTTTCAACCGGAGTGCTTGCATGTACTTCTCGTCCATTGTTCTCGTCATTCATAGCTTTGCAAACCCCAAGGTTCACATGGTGTTCCTTGTTTCTCTTTTCTACCGGTGTGCTTTCATATGCCTTTTGATCCGTTAAGCTCTTGTTTCATATTCTTCAACCTATAAAGGTTCTCGCAATGTTCCTTGTTCCTCTTTGATAACGGAGTCTTTTCAATCTCGTTCATCTCCTTGTATTCTCTCTTTTCGTTCGTTCAATCTCTCAAGGTTCTTTGGTTTCACTCTTTTGTCAAAGAAGCAACTTAGTTTTACCTCTTCCTCTTCCGTTTCTCTCCAGTGCCATCCTAGATCTCGGGACGAGATCCTCTTGTAGTGGTGGAGTGTTGTAACGCCCCGAGACCGACGCTCCAGACGCCTTCCATATATTTCGTGATCGACGTGTGTTTCTTTTGCTTGCTCTATTTATTTTGCATTGCATCATGTCATCATGCCATCATGTCATTTAATTTTTAAAACTCAACTAAATAAATTGCATAGATTTTTGATCTATTTAAATCGAGGGAACTCATATGATGACTTCTCTTTATAACATATCCTCCCAATATTAGGGAGCTATAATAAATATTCCATTCTTTTGTAATTAACCATAACACACTTGCATAATAAACGCCATGCCTTTTCCATTTCAAGTTTGTTCCCCAAACTTTGCCAATAATTCTCATCTCTGTTATCGAGGATCCTCTAAGATTCTCAACATTTTTTGGACACTCCTAGAACCTCGTCCTAGTTCAAACCATTTGAATTAAATTCAAATGAGTTTGAATTCAACTTCACACGTGTGCCCACTTCTATTTTTTCGGGATCAAGCACATTTTTATGAGTCCGGGAAAATCGCCCCTTGCACAAATCCTTTCCCTAACCCCTCCTTTCTTTTCTTCTCTCTAATTTCTTTTCTATTAAAAGAAATATGGGGGAGAGAGAGAGAGCGCAGCCTTGCAGCCCAGCCGGCCTCTTGGGCCTAACCAACCAGCGCCGGCCCACCTAACCCTCCTAACCCTAGCTGCTCGACCCCTCAACCCCTCTCGTTCCCCTCCGCCGCCACCCACATACGCATGCATCGAGCCAGGGAGAGCCCTGCTCGATCCCCCCTCTTGATCTCACCCTCTCCCTCCCGCAGCGCCCCATCTTCCCCCAGCGCCCCTCTCCCTCGATCCCCTCCTTCTTCCTTGCTTCGCCAGGGAGAGGAGCGAGACCTGCACCCGCATTCGTCGTCCTCCGCGCCGTCTTCGTCGAGCGCCAGTAGCTCAACCCCGAGACTCTCCATGCGCGCCCAACCTCGTGCTCGCGCCTGCAACTCTCCGTCGTCAGCCACCTCAAGCTCGCCACCGTGCCAGGACCTCCTCGCACGCCTCCTCCTCTACACGGCGCCACTGCCTCGTCAGCTCCCTCGCCAGGGGAGGAGCCCCTCGATCCGTTCCCTTCGGCCCCGACTCCGGCGAGCACTGCCCCGTCAACTCTCCTGCATGGAACGCCTCCCCTCTGCTTCCTCGCCCACCGCCGTTCCCGTCGCACCGCCGCGACTTGGGCAAGCCGTCGACCTCACCGCCTTCCTGCACGCGCGGGCCCGCTGCTGGTCTCGTGCCAGGGCCCCTCCACCTCACGGTCATGGTGTCCGTCGTGGCTGTACAGTGCCGGCACGTTGCTCCTGCTTCGTCGCCCGCCTCCCTTCATTGACCACCAAGAACCGAGGCCCTTTTGTGTTGCTTCGCTTTGGATGCGCCAAGATCCTCTCCGACAAGTGTATGACTACATGGTGACATGTCAAATACCTCTACCGTCGTCTCCAGAATCGCCAAGGAAGCCAAGTACCACGACATCATTGGGAGACCCGTGAACACGAAGTTCCCCTGCCACGAACGGTCACAGTGTTCTGGATCCGACAAGTACCCTCTCCGGAATGCCAAGTTCGTCTACGAAATGTGTACCACTACATCGGAGACCTCGGATCCGTCAAGTTCCTCTTCGAGACGTGAACCACTACTTCCCATGACGACCCATGAACGACTACTTCCCTCGACGATTTTGAACCGCTCTAAAAATGCACGCTACGAAGGTATACCGCTGAGAACGACGCCCGTGAACGAATGCATGTGTGTTGTATGAGATGCTCGTGATTCCACCGTTTCTGAGTTGTCATTGCACGTTTCTCCTACTTTGCCATGCCGTCAACCCGTGGGAACCCGGTTACCGGGAGCACCCCACCATCTCTTGCGTGTTCCATACATCCGCACACTTCTCTTTTGCATCGGTATCTCAATCGAGTTACCGGTACCAATATGTTGCCGTGGCATCCTTTCGTTCCTCCATGGTGACCAAATGCTCTATATCATCCTTCATGTCAACATTTTCATAAATTGCTTAAACCTTGCATATGTCATCCGCACCATGATAACATTTAAAATGTTTAAAATTGTGTTTGCATTAAATTGCTATATGCACATGGGGATTTTCCGGAATTGTTGTTTGTTGTTCCGGCCTCATTTAAACTTGCCTAAATAGTTAGTTTACTTGTGCTTCACCCTCTTGCCATGTTTAACAACATTTAACTTTGTTGGGTACATAAACAAGAGCGAATTAAATAACTTGAATGTGGTGTTTTGTCAATATGCAACTCGTTGCATATTGAGCTCCACTGAATTTGTAGTATTGTTTGTTGCATTTTGCCATGCCATGCCTCATTAAACCGGACATGCATCATACTTGTTTGTGCATCATGCCATGTGTACGTGGTGGTTGTTTACTATGTTGTTTGTTTCTTTCCGGGTTGCTTCTCTCGTTAGCTTCGGTTTCGTTCCGGAGTTGTGAGGATTCGTTCGACTACATCCGTTTGTCTTCTTCATGGACTCGTTCTTCTTCCTTGTAGGATCTCAGGCAAGATGATCATACCCTCAAAATCACTTCTATCTTTGCTTGCTAGTTGTTCGATCTATTGCTTTGCCGCGCTAGCTACCACTTGTTATATCATGCCTCCCATATTGCCATGTCAAGCCTCTAACCCACCTTTCCTAGCAAACCGTTGTTTGGCTATGTTACCGCTTTTGTTCAGCCCTCTTATAGCGTTGCTAGTTGCAGGTGAAGATGAAGTTTGTTCCATGTTGGAACATGGATATGTTGGGATATCACAATATCTCTTATTTAATTAATGCATCTATATACTTGGTAAAGGGTGGAAGGCTCGGCCTTATGCCTGGTGTTTTGTTCCACTCTTGCCGCCCTAGTTCCCGTCATACTGGTGTTATGTTCCTTGATTTTGCGTTCCTTACGCGGTTGGGTGATTTATGGGACCCCCTTGACAGTTCGCTTTGAATAAAACTCCTCCAGCAAGGCCCAACCTTGGTTTTACCATTTGCTACCACCTATCCCCTTTTCCCTTCGGTTCTGCAGACTCAAGGGTCATCTTTATTTTAGACCCCTCCGGGCCAGTACTCCTTCGAGTGTTGGTCCAAACCGAGCTGCCTGCGGGGCCACCTTGGGGAAACTTGAGGGCTGGTTTTACTCGTAGCTAGTCTCATCCGGTGTTGCCCTGAGAACGAGATATGTGCAGCTCCTATCGGGATTTGTCGGCACATCAGGCGGCTTTGCTGGTCTTGTTTTACCATTGTCGAAATGTCTTGTAAACCGGGATTCCGAGACTGGTCGGGTCTTCCCGGGAGAAGGTTTATCCTTCGTTGACCGTGAGAGCTTATAATGAGCTAAGTTGGGCCACCCCTGCAGGGTATTATCTTTCGAAAGCTGTGCCCGCGGTTATGTGGCAGATGGGAATTTGTTAATGTCCGGTTGTAGAGAACTTGACAGTTGACTTAACTAAAATGCATCAACCGCATGTGTAGCCGTGATGGTCTCTTTTCGGCGGAGTCCGAGAAGAGAACACGGCTTTTGGGTTATGTTTGACGTAAGTAGGAGTTCAGGATCACTTTTTGATCATTACTAGTTGACGACCGTTCCATTGCTCCTCTTCTCGCTCTTATTTGCGTGTGTTAGCCACCATATATGCTTAGTGCTTGCTGCAGCTCCACCTCACTACCTTCTCCTACCCATAAGCTTAAATAGTCTTGATCTCGCGGGTGTGAGATTGCTGAGTCCTGGTGACTTACAGATTCTACCAAAACAGTTGCAGGTGTCGTTGATGCCAGTCAGGTGACGCAACCGAGCTCAAGTGGGAGTTCGACGAGGACCTTGGTTGTTACTTTGTTTCGTTTCCTGATGATCAGTAGTGGAGCCCAGTTGGGACGATCGGGGATCTAGCATTTGGGGTTGTCTTCTTTTGTTTTGGTTCCGTAGTTGGACCTATGTGTGTACTCTGAATGATGTATGAATTTATTTATGTATTGTGTGAAGTGGCGATTGTAAGCCAACTCTTTATCCCCTTCTTGTTCATTACATGGGATTGTGTGAAGATGGCCCTTCTTGCGACAAAACCACAATGCGGGTATGCCTCTAAGTCGTGCCTCGACACGTGGGAGATATAACCGCATCGTGGGTGTTACACCTGTTGTCGCTGCGTGGTCCTGCCGGGCCGGACCGGCTCGCCGGAGCTAGCCCACCGCAGGACACGTTTCCTCCCCGGGGCCGAGGAGTCATCCGCCTCGGTCTCCTCTTCGGCCGCCTCCTCGGCCGCGTCTTCGACAAGGGGGGCCCCGGCGCCGCTGACTTCCCCGGTAGACCCCACCCACTCGGCGAGCTCCTTCTCTTCTACGGCTGTGTCGGCCTCATCCTCCATGGCGCCGACGCTGCCGGCCTCCTTGGCAAGTGCCGCCTCCTCCGCCCTGGCGGCAATGTACGCTAGCTCTTCCTGGGTGGTGTCGCGGAAGAGTAGTGGCTCGTCACGAACATACCTCTCCGACAATTTGTCAAAGAACGCCTGCACCCGCTCCGCCTTCGGCTCGGTCCAGGTTGGATCGAGGTCGTGCGCGTTGAAGTCCGGCATCATGGCGATGATGGCGGTCTGGCAAGAGTTGTTGCTCAACGGGACCACTCCTGCTGGTAACCCAAACAGAGACCCGCCGGCGTTGATGGCCTTCCCGGCCTTCTCGGCCTTGCCCGTCCTCTCGACCCCGCCAGCCTCATCGACCTTGACCTGAAAAAGCCTCTGGCAGAGGTGGGCGTGCTGCAGCACCGTGAAGTTGTGGTTCAGACTGGGGCAGAACCTCATGACGTCGGCCGCGTTCCTAAAGTCCCAGGCCGGCCTCCCCTTATTGTGCAGCGGGGCAATCCGGCGGCGGATGAAGTCAGCCCCAATCATCTCGAGAGTGAACCCAGGAGAGGTGAGGCGGTGGATCCTGGTGGTGGCGACCGTGAGCTTCTTCTCATTGGCGTCGACATTGCTCCAGTCCTTGCCACGAATTGGCGGCTTTCGACGGACCCGGTAGAACTACTGCAGATCCGCCTCCTCAATCCAGCAGCACCGGCCCCGCCACTCTTCCCACCTCTCCTTCTGGGCACCCACAGGGTATGTGCCCCTGCTCTAGTTCCTCGGGATCCAGGTGATGCAGCGAGAGAAGGCGCCCCCTGGCTGGATGAGAGGGGTGAAGTAATGCCGGAAGAGCGCCGTGCTGGGATGCACTCCGGGGAAGCCCTCACAGAGATGGGCGAAGAAGGCCATGCACGCCACGATGTTCGGCATGAAATCCAGAAGGTGGAAGCCATAGGTGTGCATGACGTCATTGAAGAAATCTGAGAAAGGGGGGCAGAGCCCACACGAGAAATAGTGGACGAAGAAGGGGTACCGATTTGGACCAGCCTCAGCGAAGGAGGCGGGGATGATGCACGTGGCAGGGTGCCCCGACGTCTCCCTTCCCCATAGGGGCCTGAACATGTCCCTGAGGGTGAGCGCATCAACCGTCGAGGTGAAGAGGGCGCACTGCGTCCGAAGCTCCACCAGATCGCTCTCCGGCGCCTCCTTCCCTCCGTCGTCTTTGGGCGCTCCCTTGCCCTTGCTTGTCTTGGGCGCCATGGCGACTAGGAAGGGATGAAGGACCGAGGGCAATGGGGGCGCGACGGCGGCGAGCAGAGGCGAGAACTTTGATTTGCGCTTGAGGAGGAAGAAGGGAACATCGGTTCCAAGGTTGGAAAGGGCGCAGAGGGTAAATGAGCAGTGCCCCTGCGGTTTCCTCTTTTTTATGGGGAAGACACGGGCTGCCTCTTTACTATTTACCGCGGGGTGATGCGAGCGTGCTACAACCTTCCCACGCACGACCCCCACATCACACACTCAATGCGGGTTGTGGGGAAGCGCGACTGGCGAAGGAGTTACCGTAGTTAAAACTCTACCACGCGTGCCCGTGCACCGTTCTGGGCCTGGCCCAACAACGCTCCGCGCTTATGTGTGGCCCAGGCCCGGGGGCTCCTGCCAGTGTACAAAAGTAGGGGCCTTTCTGTACCCCTTTACTTGTGCATGGGCAGTTGTAGCCACGCTTGCGGCCGGGCATGGCAGGGCAGAGGAAGGGAAGGTACACGGCTGCCGAGGCAGCACTCAAGCTAGAAGCGTGAAGAGCAAAGTGGCAAGGTGGATTCCCCCGGCAAGACCCTTGCCGGGGCGGCCTACACAGCCCTGGCAACATCCTTGTCGGGGCGACTTGCCCAAACACCAGCAAGGCCGCCACCCTTGAGCCTGAGAGTTCTGACACCATCGACAACGTGAGGACCAAGGCTCGGGAGCGCCTGCGTGGTGGCATGGAGATCTTTCTGAAGACCAAGGGCCTGCAAATCTAGATAAGAACCAAAAGACAAAGACCCCCGACAAGATCCTTGCCGGGGACAAGACGAAGACCCCCGGCAAGATCCTTGCCGGGGAAGAGCGAAGACCCCCGGCAATATCCTTGCCGGGGATGAGTGAAGACCCCCAGCAAGATCCTTGCCGGGGACAGAGACAAGACCCCGACAAGGCCCTTGCTGGGAACATTTGCGGGGCCACAGCCAGGCCCACACCTACCAAGAGTTTCACTGCCCCGCACCCGCTCTGACGGGGCGGCCAGCCTGCCAACTAGGCGGGCACCTGCGTGGCGGCATGCAGCTTCTAGGCCAACTAGCCAAGCACCTGCGTGGTGGCATGCAGATCTTTGTGATGGCCCTGCCACCGCACCAGCGCAGCAGCCAGCCAGCCAGCATGGCGCTGCATGCCTCGTCAGCTTGGACGCATGTCGGAGCAAGGTGAGGCAGCGACGGACGGGACGAGCTTCTTTCCGTCCCCAATAAAGCAAGAGGACACATCGGCGGCGCATTAAATGCGTTTGTCCCACGATGTCAGGGATAGACTTGTACACTGTAGATGCTTTCCACCTCCTGTGTGCCACTGTGGCAACCCCTTTGACGTATAAAGGGAGGCCCGAGGCGTACTGAGGAAGGATTCAGACTTTTTGGACTGGGCATGCACCACAGCTAGTTCAAGAGCTCAAGAACACCAAATATACACCAAAGCAGGACTAGTGTATTACGCATCGTTTGCGGCCCGAACCTGGGTAAAAATCCCCCCGCGTTGATCTTCTAGACCCGCTCTTTGCACAGCTCCACGCCCCGCCAACCGCAGAAGGGATTCCCTGTTATCCCATAGGTCTCATCCCTGAGCCCCGACACCATCACAAAGCACCTCTTCCCATTACAAGATAAGTAGATCTATTTTTCCAAACAAAACCCAAATATCAGAGAAGAAATATGAGGCTATAAGTAATGATGCATATAAGAGATCAAAGAAGACTCAAATAACTTTCATGGATAAAACATAGATCTGATCATAAACTCAAAGTTCACTGGATCCCAACAAACACACCGCAAAAAGAGTTACATCATATGGATCTCCAAGAGACCATTGTATTGAGAATCAAAAGAGAGAGAGAGAGAGAGGAAGCCATCTAGCTACTAACTATGGAACCGTAGGTCTACAATGAACTACTCACGCATCATCGGAGAGGCACCAATGGGCATGATGAACCCCTCCGTGATGGTGTCTAGATTGGATCTGGTGGTTCTGGAACTTCCAGCAGCTGGAATTGATTGTCGTCGAGTCCCCTAGGGTTTCTGGAATATTGGGTATTTATAGAGCAAAGAGGCGGTGTAGGAGGCCACCGACGTGGGGACAACCCACCTAGGCGCGCCTGGGGGCCGGGGTGCGCCCTGGTGGGTTGTGCCCCCTTGGGGTACCCCCCAGGTGCTTCTCTGGTCCATAAAAATTCCACAAAAAGTTTCGTTGCATTTGAACTCCGTTTGATATTGATTTCATGCAATGTAAAAAACAAGCAGAAAACAACAACTGGCACTGGGCACTATGTCAATAGGTTAGTACCAAACTAATGATATAAAATGATTGTAAAACATCCAAGAATGATAATATAACAGCATGGTACAATAAAAAAATTATAGATACATTGGAGACGTATCAGCATCCCCAAGCTTAATTCCTACTCGTCCTTGAGTAGGTAAATGATAAAAAGAGAATTTTTGATGTGGAATGCTACCTAACATGTTCATCACATATTCTTTTCTTTGTAGCATGGACATTTAGACTTTTATATGGGTCTAGTTTGGCATGAGGACTTTAATACTCAAGCATATCAACAAGCAACTATGTCTTTCAAAATATCAACACTAAAGCAAGTTAACCCTAGCCCATTATGCTCAATCATTGATCCATTCATGAAACACACTCGCATATTAGCTACACCCAATGCTCAAGCACGATCATAGTGCCCCTTAGTTGGTGCTTTATAAGATAAGATGCAGACTCAAATAAAAATTGCATAAAGTAAAAGAAAGGCCCTTCGCAGAGGGAAGTAGGGATTTGTAGAGGCGCTAGAGCTCAAAGCGAAAAAGATAGATAAAAACACTTTGGGAGGCATGCTTTTCTTGTCAACAAAAATGACCGAGTAGTTCCCAATACTTTCCATGCTAGATATATCATAGGCGGTTCCCAAACAGAAAATAAACTTTATTCCTTTTTCAACCATACTTTCACTTTCCATGGCTAGCCATATCCACGGGTGCCTTCCATACCAACACTTTCCAAGGAATTTATTATTTGACAACATAAAGTAAATTCATTTTTCATTTCGGGACTGGGCATCCCTAATACCATTGTCGTACTCTCGTGCAATGACAAGTGAATAAACACTCATCTTGAGAATAACACATTTAGCATGGAAATATATTAGCCACCCCCTACCGTTTCATGAGCGGTACAAGCACACAAAAGAGAAATTTATTTTGAAAATTAGGGATCGCACATACAAATTTGCTTAGAACGGCAAAAGAATATCGCATATAGGTAGGTATGGTGGAATCATATGGCAAAACCGGTTTAAATGATTTTGGATGCACAAGTAGTGATCATACTTTGTGCAAATGAAGGCTAGCAAAAAGATTGAGAAGCGACCAACCAAGAAACGAAAAATCTCATAAGCGAGCATTAAGCATAACTAACACCGAATAATTCACCACAAGTAGGATATAGTTTCACTGCATAACTATTGACTTTCGTGCTCGCATAGGGAATCACAAACCTTAACACCAATATTCTTACTAAAGCACAATTACTCATCAACATGACTCACATATCATATCATCATATCTCAAAACTATTATAAAGAATCAAGTTTATTTTGTCCAATGATCTTCATGAAAGTTTTTATTATATCCTCCTTGGATATCTATTACTTTGGGACTAGATTTCATATGTTGCTTTTTTAATAAGCTCAGACAAATATAAGTGAAGCAAGAGAGAATTTCTTAAAAAATTTACTAACTCCCAAATAAATCTAAGTGAATCATGAGAGCATTTCTCCAAAAATAACAAAGCACACCGTGCTCAAAAAGATATAATTGAAGCACTAGAGCAATTCCATAGCTCATAAAGATTTAAGTCAAGCATAGAGAGCAATTCTAACAAGTCATAGCATAATTTTGGCTCTCTCAGATAGGTGTGTCCAGCAAGGATTAATGACTTAAAACAAAAAGCAAAACAAGCAAAGACTCATATCATACAGGACGCTCCAAGCAAAACTCATAATATGTGATGAATAAAAATACAGTTCCAAGTAAAATACAGATGGTCGTTAGAAGAAAGAGGGGATGCCACTCGGGCATCCCCAAGTTTACTTGCTTGGTTCTCTTTGGATAATAGCTTGGGATGCCATGGGCATCCCCAAGCTTAGGCTCTTCTTACTCCTTATTACTTCATCCATCATAATATCACCCAAAACTTGAAAACTTCAATCACACAAAAGTCAACCAAACCTTTGTGAGATCCGTTAGTATAAGAAAGAAAATCACTACTATAAGTACTATTGCAAACCCATTCATATTTTATTCTTGCATTATATCTACTGTATTCCAACTTTTCTATGGCAAAAACTCTTCAAAGAAGACCATAGAATCATCAAAACAAGCACACAACGCAAAGAAAACAGAATCTGTCAAAAACAGAATAGGCTGTACCAATCTGGATATTTCGAATACTTCTGTAACTCCAAAAATTCTGAAAATTTAGGACCACTTGAGCAATTTGTTTATTAATCTTCTGCAAACAGAATTGGTATTTTATCACCCTTCTGTTAAAAATGAGAATTATTGCGCAAAAGTTTCTGTTTTTCAGCAAGATCAAATCAACTATCACCCAACATGATCCCAAAGGCTTTGCTTAGCACAAACACTAACTAAAACACAAAAAACAGAATCATAACAGTAGCATAATTGTGCAAACACTCAAGAACAGAAAGCAAAAGACAAAAATATTTTTTTTTCATTGGGTTGCCTCCCAACAAGCGCTATCGTTTTACGCCCCTAGCTAGGCATAATGCGAAGGATCTAAGTGTTGTCATCTTTGTTTCTGGATCCATAAGATGCCCTCATGATTGATTCATATGGTGGCCTAATTCTTGTTCTAGGGAAGTGTTCCATAGCCTTCCTTAGTGGAAATTGAAATTTACTATTGCCTTCTTTCATATCAATCACGTCACCAATAGTACGTAAAACGGTCTACCAAGAATAATTGGACAAGACGAATTGTAATCAATATCAAGAACAATAAAATCTATGGGAACATAATTCCTATTTGCAAAAATAAGAACATCATTAATTCTTCCCATAGGCTTTTTAATAGTTGAATCCGCCAAGTGCAAATTTAGAGAACATTCTTCAATATCGGTAAGACCAAGCACATCACATAAAGATTTCAGCATTATAGAAACACTAGCACCCAAGTCACATAAAGCAAAACACTCATAATTTTTAATATTGACTTTGATAGTAGGTTCCCATTCATCATGTAATTTTCTAGGAATCGAAATCTCTAATTCCTACTTTTCTTCTAAAGCTTTCATTATAGCATCAACAATATGTTTAGTAAAAGCTTTATTTTGTTTATAAGCATGGGGTGAATTTATCATGGATTGCAACAAAGAAATACAATCAATCAAAGATCAACTATCATAATTAAAGTATTTGTAATCCAAAAGAGTGGGCACATCGCTAGTTAAAGTTTTGACTTCTACAAACCCACTTTTATCAATTTTCTCAAGAAGAGTTTCACCCTCCGAATTATCGGGACGCCTTCTAGCTAAAGTTGACTCTTCTTCAGTCCCTTTTTCATCAATCTTAATGTTACTAAACAAAGAATCAATAGAAGAAACACCAATCGTTTTAAGATCTTCATCACTTTTATGAAAGCAATCACAAGAAAACACTTTTTTAATAAATCTCTTCTAGCTCTAAGCATAGAGGTTCTTTTCTTACTTTCATCCATAGAAACATAAAGAGCCTTAATTGATTCCTCAACCTTAGGCACAAAAATTTTCATCTTGATATTTTCTACATCATGAGAAATTCTATGAATACTTCTAGACATATCATCAATCTTCTTCAGCTTTTCTTCTATTGTAGCATTGAAATTTTTTTGAGTATTGATAAATTCTTTAATATTGTTCTCAAGATCAGAGTGTTCCTATTATTATTATAAGAAGGATTACCATAGGAATTACCATAATTATTAGAGGAATTACTAGGAAAAGGGCTAGGATTAAAATTACCTCTATAAGCATTGTTATTGAAATTGTTGCACGAGATAAAATTCACATATATGGCATCACTATTTTGCTCAATCAAAGTAGACAAAGGCACATCATTAAAATCAATAGGAGAACTTTTATTAGCAACCAATTTCATAAGAGCATCAACTTTTTCACTCAAAGAAGAAATCTCTTCATCCAAATTAACTTTTTTACTAGTTGGAGTTCTTTCGGTATGCCATTGTGAATAATTTAACCTAATATTACCAATCAATTTGGTGGATTCACCCAAAGTAATTTCCATAAAAGTACCACCCGCGGCGGAATCTAAAAGATTACGAGAAACAAAATTCAACCCCGCATAAATTTTTTGTATGATCATCCAAAGATTTACCCCATGATTTGGGCAATTCCTTAGCATCAATTGCACCCTTTCCCAAGATTGTGCAACATGCTCATATTCATGTTGCTTGAAATTCATGATCTGGGTTCTAAGGGAAATTATTTTCGCGGGCGGAAAATACTGAGTAATAAAAGCATCCTTGCACTTATCCCAAGAATCGATACTATTGCGAGGCAAAGAAGAAAACCAAATTTTTGCACGATCTCGCAAAGAAAACGGAAATAATTTCAACTTCACAACATCATTGTCCACATCTTTTTTCTTTTGAATATCGCATAATTCCATGAATGTGTTATGATGGGACGCGGCATCCTCATTAGGAGTACCAGAAAATTGATCTTTCATAACAAGATTCAGCAAAGCGGTATTAATATCACAAGACTCCGCACTAGTGGCGGGAGGAGCAATCGGAGTGCTAATAAAATGATTATTGTTGGTATTGGAGATATCACATAACTTGGTGTTCTCTTGAGTCATTGTGACTACGCAACAAGATTGCACTAAAAAACAGATCTAGCAAGAAAACGGCGAACGAAAAAGAGGGCGAATAAAACGGCATATTTTTTTGAAGCGGGGGAGAGAAAAACGAGAGGAAAATAGAAAATAATGTATATTGCAAGGAGATGAGATTTGTGATTAGGAACATTGTAGATGTTGATGATGTCTCCTCGGAAACGACGCCAGACATTCCTTTCGATGTTTGCTTGAACTACGTCGGTATTTCCCCAAAGAGGAAGGGATGATGCAGCACAGCAACGGTAGGTATTTACCTCAGTGATGAGACCAAGGTTATCGAACCAGTAGGAGAACCACGCAACACCACGTAAACAGCTCCTGCACACAAAGAACAAATACGTGCAACCCGACGTAAGAGAGGGGTTGTCAATCCCTCACAGGTAAAAGGATAGATAAAATTGTAGCAGATTGGATAAATAGATCTCGCGGGAGCGTGAGATAAAAAAATTGCAACAAGGTATTTTTGTATTTTTGGTTTAAGAGATCTGAAAATAAAAGCAAATAAAAATAGGTGCGAAGGAAAATATAATAAAGAAGAGACCCGGGGCCCGTAGATTTCACTAGTGGCTTATCTCGAGAAAAATAGCAAACGGTGGGTAAACGAATTACTGTTGGGCAATTGATAGAACTTCAAATAATCACGACGATATCCAGGCAATGATCATTATATAGGCATCACATCCAAGATTAGTAGGCCGACTCCCGCCTGCACCTACTACTATTACTCCACACATCGACCGCTATCCAGCATGCATCTAGTGTATTAAGTTCATGGAGAAACAGAGTAATGCAGTAAGAACGATGACATGATGTAGACAAGATCTATTTATGTAGAAATAGACGCCATCTTGTCCTCCTTAATAGCAACGATACGTATGTGTCGGTTCCCCTCTTGTCACTAGGATCAAGCACAGTAAGATCGAACCCATCACAAAGCACCTCTTCCCATTGCAAGATAAATAGATCAAGTTGGCCAAACAAAACCCAAATATCAGAGAAGAAATATGAGGCTATAAGTAATTATGCATATAAGAGATCAAAGAAGACTCAAATAACTTTCATGGATAAAAACATAGATCTGATCATTGTCGGGACCCCGATCCTAAGTCACACCGATCTAGCATGTAACGCACCATATCACTTTGCGGCCTCACGCACAGTATCCCCATGGGTGCCACGTTACCTGGCCCGGGACCTTTTGCGCCTTTTGGCTCACGTATATGATAGTGTCGCTAGCATCCATATGACAGAGAACCCGGGCCGACATGACTAGTCGTAAACCCAAGGTGGCACAAACTTACAAGGACAGGCATACATGACCCAACAATGCACGTGTCAGTGAGCAGCGAGTGAAACCGGGTTGTAGCAAGCTAGCAGGACTCCAGTAAGCACCGCATGACATTTCCCCATAGGGACAGACACAGGAGCAAAGAAGGACACATGCCGATCATCCCATGTGTTCCAGAGTAGTAGCAAGCTACCATGGCTCAGTGGAAGCACTAGGAGACATTTCCCAATAAGAGAGGCTACCAAGAATAAACAACTAGGTGTCGGATCCCACACATATCAATACACGTTACACGTACGCATAACATGCAAGTATGTGTTGTATAACATGGCATCACAACATAACTCAACAACTCATATAGATAACGACCCAGAAGAGCCACATAGCATTTATTACAAATAGGGGTCACATGACCCAACATATAGAGCATACAAGCAACGGAAGCATAACATGTATGAGTACGAACAACTATAAATGAAAAAGGCTAAGAAGTCCGACTATCTACAAGACCCTCCCAAGGGTACAAGATCATAGCTGAGGTAACAAGCTAAACGTCGAAGTACGAAACTACTAGTGAGACCGAAGTCTCTCTACAAAAACATAAATTAAGCAAACGTGAGTACAAATGTACCCAGCAAGACTTACATCATAACTAGCTATATATGCATAAATATCAACAAAGGGGTGGTGGAGTTTAACTGTAGCAAGCCAGCTTTGACTCAGTGGCTATCCTGTACTACGACTGCTGGTAACTCTTTTGACGTGGCGCACACGAGTCCACATATTCACCATATCAATACACCACTATGGATCCGATCCCGTTTCCCTACGAGAAGGCCATCCATAGCAATCACACTTATCTTGCGTATTTTAGAGTATCCACTTCAACTTGTCTATGAACAATGTAAGTGTTCCCAGTGGTCCATATCTGTGGACGCGGCTATTCGAATAGATCATATTACCCTGCAAGGGTGTATTTATTCACACACGCTCTCACCACTTATCGTCGTTTACACGACATGTACTCGGCAACCTTCAATGGAAGCCCAGCGAGGGTGTCGGCCACGACCTGACTAACCACACAAGTCTGCAGTCCAGGTTTATCGCCTATTCGGGTTCCATCGGCAAGGAAATCCGGCCGGGGTTTCATATTGATTTCCTGCGATGTAAAAAACAAGCACAAAACAGAAACTGGCACTGGGCACTGTGTCAATAGGTTAGTACCAAAAAATGATATAAAATGATTGTAAAACATCCAAGAATGATAATATAATAGCATGGAACAATCAAGAATTATAGATATATTGGAGACGTATACCCGCGTCACGGCCACTCCCACAGATGCTGTAAATACTGTTGACTCTGAACTTAACTGAAGAAACTGAACTTTATAGTCGAAACTTAATTTTACTGTCAAAACTGATTGAACTAGTAGCAGAGCATTGCAATAGAAGTGTAGGGCGTTCGAGCACTAGTAGCAGAGAAGCCTTGATCTAAATCAGCAACCGCTCGAGCAGGGAACGCACTAGCAGAGAGCAACTCGTGTAGCAGCACCACGAGCAAGTGCTAAAGCAGCAACTCCTGTAGCTGCCGCAGGTTGTGCAGCAGTAGCACGAGCGAGAACAAGAGCAGAGCAGAGCAACATCACGAACGAGAGCAAGAGCGGAGCAGCAACGCGAGCGACATCAATAGCAGAGCAGCAGTAGCACGAACGAAAGCAAGAGCAGTGCAGCAGCGCGACCGACAACAAGAACAGAGCCGCGGCATGAGCGAGAGATGGAGCAGCAGCAGCAGCAGTGCGAACGAGAGCCAGAGCAGCAACAACTAGTGTTGGTGTGGAAGTCGCCGCCGAGGAAGCAACGACATGAGGGAGAGACGCCGTGGAGGAAGTGGCTGGCGACGGCGCCGTCGATGGAGACCCGCCATGGCTGCTCGGTATCGAGCACCGACAGCCCCGTGAGATCGAATAAAAGATAAAATGCAGCGGTGACTGCAGAACCTCCTTGGTGGCGCCGAGTAGGCCTCGGCTTCATCGGAGGAATTGGTGAGGGTGCTGTTGTTCCGGTGGGGCAGGTCAAGACGGTGCTGTGGGGATGGAGGTGGCGCGATAGATGAGGCGAACATCGGGGCAGCTCCTTGGAGGTGGAGGACGGGGTGGCTGATCCGGCGAGACGACGAGATCGACGATGGATCCTCATCCAGTGCATGGATGAGGGACGTTGAGTTGTTGTTGTGGAGAACATCGTCGGGGAAGAGTCTCCGCCTAGGCGGCGGTCGGGAGGCCGACGGAGGAGCGTGGAGTTTGGCGGGTTTTGGCGGCCTTGGTGTATGAATGGGGGGGAGGGGACGAAGGGGAAGATAGGGGGAGCCATGGCTTAGGGACGTGCTTGTCCGAAATGTGGGGTAAGTTACAAATGTACCCCCACCGGTTTTGACCACATGACATCGAGGCGACATTTCCGGCTGAGGGGTAGATGGGGGATTTCGCATGTCTGGGCTGCGGGACCGATTTCGGATGAGGAGGGAGTTTTCGTGCCCGTCAAAATTTCGGAATAACAAGGCACGGTGCGGGTTGAAGAGGCGGGAGTTTCACAGCAGAAGAGACAAAATATACTCGTGCTTTAAAATTTCAGGATAACAAGGCGCGGATTCCATGTTCGGCAGAACAAAGTTAATGTGTACAAATAACAATTCATACAAGACACAAGAGAGTCATGTCCCCTTTTACTATATTGCTACAAATGCCATTGAAGAAACTACAAGAAAAATGTAAAAAAATCGGGAGAACAAGATTAGCATGTACAGTACCAAATCAATTCGCACTTCCCTCAACAACAACAAAAAACAAATCAATTCCCACCACAAGAAAGAGTCATGTCCCTTTTTATATGATTACAAATTCCAGGATCTCGAATTTCAATTTTTGAATCCACGTTATGTTGAATTCGAATATATCGTTAGGTGACCTTGCGGTTTATAATTGATGTAGTCGTACATTTTGATCTTCCATCATATATGAACATTTTGCTCCACCATGTGAACATATATATTGTCCTCTACCATATGGACTAAATTTGAATAAATTTTCCTTGTTTGAATACGATTGTTGTCAAGTTATACAATAATTTAAATATTATCTTGATAACAAAAAACATACATATAGCAGGAATCATATTTCACTATGAACTACATGTACCATACGCTCTCCAATTCAAATATTTGTATCCATTTTATGTTGAATTCAAATCACAGTACATTGGTCTAGGTAGCGAGATGTTCGGGATAATTTAAACCCTGTTTTCATATGTATAATTTTTGGCTGAATTGGGACAAGTTTTGGTATAAGCTTATTGCAAACCGGAGATTCTCTCAACAAGCCTCGTTGTTCCTAGAGGGAACGTGTCACCTTTGTGTGCGAAACGATATACGCTGCCTCCCCCTGATTTTCTTTACAGAGGCGGCATAGAACTATATGAGCGCCCTGTTAAATTTTGGAATTATTCCTGGTTCGTTTGGCCTTTTTTATACATTAATTGAGTTTCTGGTCATTTAATGTGCATAATTCAAATTTGAACTGCAAGCACATGCTCCGGTGCTCCAAAGTTGGTTGAAAAATCACATGTGTGTCCTTGGGTGAATTTTTAGGTCCCATGCAAGAAATGGGAATGAAATTCAAACATCTGGGCGCCGTGACTCCGCCGAGAACATTGAGAAACTTCGTTTTTAAATTCCTGTAAATCCAAAACTCGCCTGGAAATCATGAAACTTGGCATGGTGTCATGTCATGGCACTAACATGCTGTCGTAATTTTTTTGGCCGAATTGGAACAAGTTTTGGTATAAGCTTCTTGCAAACCGGAGCTTCTCTCAAGAAGGCTCATGGTTCTGAGAGGGAACGTGTCACCTTTATGTGCGAAACAATATACGCTGCCCCCCTTGATTTTCTTTACAGAGGCAACATAGAACTTATGAGTGTCGTGTAAAATTTTGGAATTATTCCGGGTTCGTTTGGCCTTTTTTATACATTAATTGAGTTTCTGGTCATTTAATGTGCATAATTCAAATTTTAACTACAAGCACATGCTCCAGTGCACCAAAGTTGGTTGAAAAATAACATGTGTGTCCTTGGGTGAATTTCTAGGTCCCATGCAAGAAATGGGAGTGAAATTCAAACATCTGGGCGTCGTGGCTCGGCCGAGAACATTGAGAAACTTGGTTTTTAAATTCTTGTAAATCCAAAACACGCCTGAAGATCATGAAACTTGGGATGGTGTCATGTCATGGCACTAACATACTGTGGTAAAAAATTTGGCCAAATTGTAACATGTTTTGGTATAAGCTTCTTGCAAACCGGAACTTCTCTCAAGAAGGCTCGTGGTTCTGAGAGGGAACGTGTCACCTTTGTGTGCGTAACGATATACACTGCCCCCCCCTCGATTTTCTTTACAGAGGCAACATAGAACTATTTGAGTGTCGTGTTAAATTTTGGAATTATTCCGGGTTCGTTTGGCCTTTTTATACATTAATTGAGTTTTTGGTCATTTAATGTGCATAATTCAAATTTGAACTACAAGCACATGCTCCAGTGCACCAAAGTTGGTTGAAAAATAACATGTGTGTCCTCGGGTGAATTTGTACGTCCCATGCAAGAAATGGGAATGAAATTCAAACATCTCGGCGTCGTGGCTCGGCCGGAAACATTGAGAAAATTGGTTTTTTAATTCCTGTAAATCCAAAACACGCATGAAAATCATGAAACTTGGCTTGGTTTCATGACATGGCACCAATATGTTGTGGAAATTTGGTTGTCCGATTTGCGAAGGCACACACATTAACAATCAACAAAGTCATTTTGGAACAAGTGCTGTCACATTACAATCGGAAACACAAGTATTATTGAAACCGTGGGTATTCTACTTACCATTTACGTCCCGCCATGCGGCTCCTTTTTTTATTGGCTAGGTGGTGCCGTGCGGGGTAGCTATTTGAGTACGGGAGGCGTGGGATCAGACCCCTGCGCATGCTTATCGGGAGGAGCCCTTTGACCTTCATCTGTCGCCCACCTCTCTCCCAAGGTTTCCATTAATGGCGCCCGAGCCCCTATTTAATGGCGTGGCTATGTCTTACTCAATTGAGATTTAAGAGAGAAAAAAGAAAATTTGAAAAGAAAATTTTGCACGGATCTTGATGTAAGATCCGACGGACCTATATAGCATCTGCTATGACTTATAGCAAGACTGATGAATATATACGGACGACAACAGTGGATAATAATTGTCTTACATATTTAGGAAGATACTTAAAAATTCCACATGCGGCTACGCCCGAAATACACAAGGGCAAAAGAAGAAGGAAGACACATACAATGACCTGGCTCGCTGATCTCTACTTTCTTGATGCGCTGCAGGTCGCGGAGACTAGTTCTCGCGGCGAGCGGCGATGATCTCTTTCATGAGTTTCAAGTCCTTAATAAGCTGCTTGGCAGCATCCAAGGATTCCTCCACCAGCCTTTCACGCTAGATGCGGAGCATGGCATTCTCGTCCATAAGTTTCTTGACGATGACACCCGTCCTCTTCAACAAGGCAGTGGTCTCCTCTGCCTGCTTCGCCCTTCCGGCGATCTTCGCCCTCAGCAGGTCTGGAGCTTCGGATTGCCCTGCCCTAGTTTCCGGATGATACCGGTAACCTATTCAAATGAGGATTTCATGTCGTCCTGCAACCTCGCCCAGCTAGAGATCTAATCCATCTGGCTATGGACGATCGCATGCATGCGCCTGTAAGAGTCCTCGCCTCCCCGCGAGACATTTTCCCAGGCCGCCACGGCGTGGGAGAATATTCTACTGCATTCGCAGCGCGGCGGGACATCCCTACTGCTTTTGCAGCATGGCCGGACCAGTCTGCTGCATCAACGGTACGGCGGGACCTTCGTGCTGCTTCGGCGGCGTGGCAGGACCTCTGTGCGGCTAGGGCCGCGTGGAGCGACATGTCGGCTGCTTTCGTGGCGAGGTGGGACATCTCTCGTGCTTCCGCGTCCATGCTCATCTCTCCCTGGTGGTAATCTCTTGACCCAGAACTCACGCTCACCATGGCGGATGCAAGGGGACGATGATGAATGACTTGTTTGTTTTTGTGGATGAGGAGTTGAGGAGGAATGTACAGTCATCTTGGTATAGTAGTATTTATAACCGGGTACTAATACGCTCCTAAGTGGGAAACCGTTTAGGTTGTGATCGGTAAGTGGGAAACCGTTTAGGTTGTGATCGGCATGAACAGGTTTGCAATTAAATATAGCGTGGTAGTAATTTGGAATGTGACGAGACGCAAGCTCAAAATTTTATTGACGGTTCTAGTTTCGAAGTGCAGCACTATTCTCGGATGGCGTAGGCACGTGTTCTCGGCCGTGGTGTAGCAGTTTTGTAATATGCCATGGTGCTTCTTTTTCTACTGCTGTGTACGTGCAATAACTAGCACCGTCGGATACATATCTTACGGTTATTGGTTACGGATACATATCTTACAGGAATAGCCTAGTGGAGAGCTATAGACTAGTCTTTTTTTGACATGCATTGCATCGACACATATCATCTCTGTCCCTCTTTCCCACGCACAGACCTAGTCTGTCAGAACTTCTCGCGCGTACCATCTCTTGCTCCCTAGGTCGATGCCACCCACATACACTTATACTCTGAGTTTAGTACATTATACACGAAGAGAAGTGGTGCACGCACGCACTCGTCCTCTCTCACACACGCATCTGTAGCTATGAATTGTGGTGTTCTCAACCATCTGATTGGCTCTATCCTAGGTTCCCGTTGCTCCTTGGCCTTGAGATTGAGAAGTTTAAAATGCACAGGCTAAGCTGGAGGTGTGAGGTTTTGGTTAATGTGCGGACCGCACACGGCACCAACACGACACGAGTTTCGTTTGCCTGGTGCGCAATCGGGTGAGGACTACTACTAGTAGTACTACTTTGATGTGTCGCATCAAGTCGCAGAAGTATGCAACACTTCCTCTACGAACAAGCATATAAGCAGCTTATACTTCTTTCCCAAAGGATCTTTGTATCCAACAACAAAATATCCGTGCAACTATTGGAAATTACTTTAACCGCTGATCTGATGCCAAAGTAATTGTTGCATCGCCACCAAAACCCACCATCTAATAAGCTAAAGTAGACCATGCTAACCCCTATATTAGCATATTACTAAGATAAACAGAAAGCACTGTAGAATCATTTAGGAGGTGAGCTTGTCAATCTGAATGTGGAGGGACACCGTCCTCGACAACCCAGCCCCGGCCAGCAGCTTGGGCGGAACTGTGAAGAAGGTCAGCTCCTGCACGGTGATGTCGCCCGGATCCTTGCTGCTTGCGACCTCGATTTCCACCTTGACAGTGTCGTTCCTGCCTTTGGGCCCCCCCGGTGGGCCGTTCGCCCACAGCTTGGCCGCGTAGTGCAGCTGTGGGGACGCCCCCGCTCTGATGCGGATGACCGACATGGCGATAGGCGCGCCGATGTCGAGCACGCCGCCGACCAAGAAAAACGTGCGGCTGTCCTCCTCAGCAAACAGCAAGAGCCACGGCTCGACACTGGCACTTGCAGCTGGAGCACCTTGCCGTACTGGATCTTGTGCTTGGGCATGGGATGCATGGTGTTGATGTGGTGGGGGAGCGCTGGCGGCGGGCCTTCGTAGCCACAGACGGGCACGTGGCATTTGCAGCGTGCGAGCGGACACACGCTCTGGTGATCGGCGAGCTTGTAGTTAGTGACATATAGCCCACAGCCTTCGTGCGGGTGAGGGAGTCCTAGATTAAGGGGTCCTCGGATGGTCGCCTATGTGATGTGGGCCGGACTGGTGGGCTGTGAAGATACAAGATAGAAGGCTTTCCCCGTTGTCCGGATGGGACTCTCCTTTGCGTGGATAGCAAGCTTGGCGTTCGGATATGAAGATTCCCTTCTCTATAAACCAACTCTGTACAACCCTAGGCCCCTCCAGTGTCTATATAAACTGGAGGCTTTAGTCCGTCGAGGCAATCATAATCACAGGCTAGACATCTAGGGTTTAGCCATTACGATCTCGAGGTAGATCAACTGTTGTAGCCCTTATACTCATCAAAGTCAATCAAGCAGGAAGTAGGGTATTACCTCCATTAAGAGTGCCCGAACCTAGGTAAACATCGTGTCCCTGCCTCCTGTTACCTTCAATCCTCAGATGCACAACTCGGGACCCCCTACCCGAGATCGGCCGGTTTTGACACCGACATTGGTGATTTCATTGAGAGTTCCTTTGTGTTTTCGATAGAAGGATCGATGGCTCGCCTTGTCATCGACGGCAAGATCACCTCTAGAAGGGCCCTAGTTCCCGGGCAGATCTTCCAGATCAACAGTTTCACCATAGGCGCCCGCCCGGCTGTCAAGCCCAAAGCGGTCCCCCCAGATTGCCAAAAACCATCTATGCATCAACCCCGAAAGCGTCGATAAGATGGATATGACAGATATCTCATCTTTAAACGAATTGCTAGATCACATCACCGCCCTGGGACTCGCAACAGATTATGATATGACCGGGCTTAAACCCGATTAGAGGGAAATCAGATCCCCACCTGTCACCCACCTGGTGACCATCGTGGAAGAGCAAGTTGAGGATATCGCTCCTCCTATGCTGAAAACAAACTATGTTCGGGTCTCCGAGCCCTACGAGCTGGACACCCGTCTTCGAGAAGAGACCATCTGTCCTCCGAACACAGAATGAGGCGTTGAGCCTAAAAACACCCAGGACACTGCAGATCCTAGGCTAGTGACCTCAAAAGTTTTGCAAAATCCGGATTCCTCAGTGGGTCAGGGTTCGGATTTAAACCCACCCGCCCACCACAATCAATACTCTCCAAGCAATTCCGGTCCCCCGGATATATACGACTTAATGTACATACATCAGCAACCTCAGGAAATAGTCCATCACTTTTGGGCTAGATTCCTACTTGTTAAAAACAAGATTAAAGATTGTTGCGACGACGATGCGGTATCAGTCTTCTGCCGCAACTGTACGGACAAGGGGATCCTCAATGCCCTCAACCGACGCTGCATACTGCACTTTGCAGATTTGGCACACATAGTACAGAAGTATTGTGCAATGGAAAGTGCCTGGAAAGCCCAGACAACTTGGTGGGAACCATCGGCCTTTAAGCCACCCACTGGCCGGGCAAAAAGGATGCAACCTCACGGGGCACCTGATCATCGCTTCACGGACAAGACAATGAAGCCCTTAACGGGACATATAACTGTCCTTAATGGATGGCTCGACAAGCCTTGCCAGATACACACGATGCCAAATTCCGAACCAACACATAGCCTTCCGGCATGTTGGATACTCCTGCAGGTGGCCAAGAGCGGTGAGGCAATCCTCACCAACACTACCCCAAAGAAGTTCTCCTCTGAGGATAATGATCTCAATGTATTTACGGTCTTCGAGACCTTTTCTTAAAATAATCGGCGTAAGAGGGCGCTCCGCGACCTCGCCGAAGTTAACCAAGTAGCCGCAATGAACCCTTGGACCAACATGGCGATAACCTTCAGCGCCACTGACGAACCACGGGCCTGATCAGTCCGAGCGCCAGCCGCTTTAGTTCTAAACCCAATTGTGGATGGCTTTTAGCTTACTAAAGTGCTCATAGACGGGGGCAGCGGATTGAACCTCATGTACGAGGATACGCTCGACAAAATGCATATAGACAAGAGCCGCATCTAGCAGAGCAGTACAACCTTTCGGGGTATTATCCCCAGCCGAGAAGCTCGGTGTTCGGGAAAAATAAAACTTGATGTGGTATTCAGCACGCTTGAGAACTACAGGTCCGAAGAATTAATCTTCCAGGTGGCACCTTTCAACAGCGGATATCATGCCCTGTTGGGGCGAGATGCATTCACACGCTTTCAAGCCATACCTCATTACGGGTACTTGAAGCTCAAAATGCCTGGGCCCAACGGAGTTCTCACTATCGCCAGTGATTCGGACATAGCACTCCGCGCCGAAAACAAAACCACATCCCTGGCCCTCGAGGCACTATCTGAGGCCCTTGCAGCCGAGGAGCTCACCGCTCCGCGTTCCACAGTTGATAGAGACGACGTAATCTTCGACAAAAGGCCTAAATCCACTCCTTTCAAACCGGCAGACGAAATAGTCAAATTGCAAGTTCACCCAACGGATCCTAATAAAACAACATCTATTGGAGCACAGCTGGATCAGGCGATCGACGCCGCTCTGAGAGCATTCCTGCGCGAGAATTGGCATATTTTCGCCTGGCACCCTTTGGATATGCCAGGAATCCCACGCAGACTGGCCGAACACAGCCTCAACATAATAAAGGGGTTCAAGCCAGTTAAGCAAACTCTACGGCGATTTTCCGAACCCAAACGACAAGCTATGGGGGAGGAGCTAGCCAAACTACTTGAAGCCAGGTTTATTCGAGAAATAAAGCACCCGGATTGGCTAGCAAACCTGGTCATGGTGCCAAAGAAGGACAAATCCTGGCGCCTTTGTGTCGATTTTAAGACCTCAATAAAGCTTGCCCTAAGGACCCTTTCCCACTGCCCCGCATTGACCAGATCATTGATGCAACTGCAGGACACGATTCACTGTGTTTCCTTGATGCATACTCCGAATACCATCAGATTAAGATGAAGGAATCCGATCAGGCTGCAACGACATTTATCACTCCGTACGGGCCTTTCTGTTTTAACACTATGCCTTTCGGGCTTAAAAACGCCGGCGCCACCTACCAACGCATGGTCCAAACATGCCTGGAAAAACAAATTGCCAAGACGGTGCAGGCGTATGTAGATGATGTAGTCATCAAAACCAAGCATGTCGAATCATTGATAGACGACTTACGTCTTACATTCGACAACCTCCGAACACATGACATACGGCTCAATCCGGAAAAATGCGTTTTTGGTGTTCCGGCCGGAAAGCTACTTGGGTTCATCATTTCCAATAGAGGAATCGAAGCAAACCCATCCAAAATCCGAGCCTTGTCTCAGTTGGCAATACCAACAGACCTAAAAAGGTCCAAAAACTAGCTGGGTGTGTGGCAGCCTTGAGCCGCTTTATCTCCAGAATGGGAGAGAAGGCGCTGCCGCTATATCGCCTGCTTCGACGTACCGACCACGTTGAGTGGACGGACGCGTCAACGGCCGGGTTGGAAGAAATAAAACTCTGCTAGCAAACAATCCAATCCTTGCCGCACCTAACATCGGTGAACCTATGCTACTGTATATATCTGCAACTCACCAGCTGGTGAGCGCAGTACTCGTCGTCGAACGAGGGGAAGAGGGACATAAATTCCCACTCCAAAAACCCGTATATTACGTATCGGCGGTTCTCACGCCATGCAAATCCCGATACCCGCACTATCAAAAGATAGCATATGCGGTTTTCATGGCATCTCGGAAACTGCGGCACTACTTTCAAGAGTGCTCGATCACGGTGGCCTCTGAGGTACCACCGTCCGCATTGCAAAATGGGCCATCGAGCTCCTACCATTTGAAATAATGTATAAACCACGCCAAGCCATTAAATCTCAGGTGTTGGCCGACTTTGTCGTCGGATTGACAGAAGCCAAACTCCCTAAAGAGTACGGCACATACTCCAACTGGATGATGTACTTCGACGGCTCAAAAATGTTAGCCTGATTGGGGTCCGGTGTCATCCTAACATCCCCTACAGGGGACACAGTCCGTTACGTATTGCAAATGATGTATACGGACTCTAATAATGCAGCTGAATATGAGGCACTACTGCATGGTCTCCGGATGGCTGTTTCTATGGGAATACAACGCCTTGAGGTGCGCGAGGATTCAAATCTTGCAATATCCCAAATAAACGGAGAATTCGATGCAAAAGATCCAAAGATGGCAGCTTACTGCAATGCCGTGCTCAAAATATCAGCTCGGTTCGAGGGGCTCGAGTTTCATCATGTGGCCCGAGACGGTAACCAAGCAGCGGATATCCTTGCTCGAATGGGCGCTAAACGCGGCCCCGTCCCGCCTAACACCTTCGTGGAAAGGCTCTTTAAGCCATTCGTGGTATGGCAGGACGAGAGCAAAAACACCAGTCCGGCGCCGATCACACCCCCAGATGCCGAACACGATTCAGGCATCATCGGGGGCTCGGGCACAGAACCAACGCCTTCCGCTCATGTAATCATGGCGGTAATCACTCCATGGACCGAACCCTTCCTGGCCTACCTTAATAGGCGGTAGCTCCCTGAGGACCAGAATGAGACTCGTTGCATTATTCGATGCTTCAAGCCTACAAGGTTCATGAAGGAGAACTCTACAAGAAAAGTACTACCGGAGTCCTTCAAAGATGTATCTCCGAAGAGGAGGGGCGGCAGCTCTTGGCTGAAATCCATGCTGGCCTTGGTGGCCATCACGCCGCAGCTCGGGCCCTTGTAAGTAAAGCCTTCTGTACTGGTTTTTTCTGGCCTACGGCCCGAGCAGATGCACAGGACCTCGTCCAACGTTATGTTGGATGCCAGCTCTTCGCAAATCAAAGCCATATGCCGCCTACCGCCCTACGAACAATCCCCATTACATGGCCTTTCGCGGTCTGGGGGCTGGACATGGTCGGACCCCTTAAAGTGGGAAGCCATAAGAAAAAATACATGCTGGTTATGGTAGATAAATTTACTAAGTGGACAGAGGCCAAACCACAGTTAAAACGGCTGAAGCCAGACCAGTGATAGATTTCATATCTAGTGTCATACACCGTTATGGTGTCCCACACAGCATCATCATTGACAACGGCTCTAACTTTACAGCCGACGAGGTAAAACTTGGTGTGCTAATTTGGGCATCAAGCTAGATTACGCCTTCGTATATCATCCTCAAACAAACGGTCAAGTCGAACGGGCCAATGGCCTAATAATGAGCGGCATTAAACCTAGACTAGTGCGATCTCTAAAGGAGTCGGACAAACACTGGGTCGAGGAGCTTGACTCTGTACTCTGGGGGCTGCGGACGACACCCAATCGCACGACCGGATGCACGCCGTTCTTCATGGTGTAAGGCGCAGAGGCCATCTTGCCCTGCGACATTATTCAGGACTCACCTCGAGTGCGCATGTACGAAGAGAAAGAGGCCGAGCTCGATCAGTAAGACGACTTAGATGGCCTGGAGGAGGAGCGCGATGTCGCAAAAGCTCGTTCCACATTCTACCAACAACAAGCTCGAAGATACCAAAGCAGAGAAGTGCGGGCCAAGACTTATAATGTTGGTGAACTCGTTCTACGCCTACCAGAGAAGAAAAAGGACAAGCTCAAGCCCAAATGGGAGCGTCCCTTCATTATAGATGAAGTTCTCACTGGAGGAGCCTATCGCCTTCGTAATGCATCGGGCAATCGCTTAGAGCCAAACCCATGGAACGCTGCCAGACTCCGAAGATTCTACGCCTAAGTCCGGACACATTGTTCGTTACCTTTTTCTCTTTTTTCTTTTCGTTTGTTTTACGATTTCTAGTGTGTGTTCGGGTAAGCCACACACTTGCGGGGAATAAATCTTTAAATTTACACACCCCACCTTAACTAGGGGCTTCCTTCAAATAGAAGCTTTTTATTATCTCCAGCATAAGGCTCACCATATATATGTATATCTTTTGCTCATATACGTCCTATCTTCGCCATTATATGCACCTCTATGACTTAAGTTTTTGCCAAGCTAGGTTGCCTGGCTCCTGTGCTTATGCCCTACATTCCCGCTTGTTCGGCTAGGGCATAAAGGGAGCACCTATGCGATTGTTGCAGCCGGGTCATCCGGACATGTACCCCAGACGGGTGAAGCCGAAAGCTAGCATTCTTAAGGGAATAATTGGTCGGCAGGCAAAAGATGAATTGCCTTCGTAGCAGTATAAACTACTAAAAATACAAAGACTCCTGTGATTCTTTTGCATCATAGCTTAGTCATGCACAAATGCATGCCGACCCAGGAAGAGGAACCCTTAACGGAACTATTCTTTATGGAAGATGTTTCTTACGTTAAAAGTAATATAACATAACTCCCCAAATACAGTTTGTCTGTTCAAGCATTATGACCGGACCACCTGGTTCCCGGACATACTTGGTGTTTCTCATAGGTATAGTATTCGGAAAAACTCCACCCTTGGGTTTCACAGGTTAAAAGCGGAAGGTCCGCCATGACAATCTTTTACAAATCGGTTGGAGCTAAGTTTTGTTGATAAAGTGTATTGTCACATAAAATCACAAACCTACTCTTTATCGGTGCCATCTATCAGGTTGTCTAGTTTACTGTCCTGCTGTGAAATTTGGCGGCTATCTTTACTTGGTCATACACCAAGCTAACCAGAATTTCTTGTTCGTCTGGTCCCCGAGGTCCAATCCGGGCCATATGAGTCGGATCAAGTCCGGTATACCGTGTTTTCACCATGGCCGAGGCCTATCGTGCACCCTCTCGACATGCCGATGCCTTCCACAGCTCAAAGCGAAGACGAGCTCCTTTGAATAGCTCCGCGAGCTCCCCCATTAGTCCTGGGGGAGAATAGGATGGCCATAAAGCCTTAGCCATATTCCTCATTGTTTCCGAGCTCGCTCATGCACCTTGGAAAACTCTTGCAGCAAGTCGCCTTGAAATCCGGACACTTCTCCTTCAGGCCGCCTAGTTAGCAAACCTAAAGGAACAAATCTCATAAAAATTCTCCGTCAAGAGATCTTATGAAAGTAAGGTTCAGGGACATACTAAATATGCCGCCTTTCAGCTTTCGGTTCTCCTTCAAAGCGTCCGACAGTGGGGCTCTTACGTCCTTTAGCTCCTCGGCTTGCTTAATGTTGGCTCCTATAGTTTGTTCTTCTCATTAATCGTCCATGTTAATACACGTTGACGAACAGCTTCTTGCCCTTCGGCATGTTGCTTGTCCGCCTAAGCGGCCTTTATCCTCTTCTCCAACTAATTTGTCGACCCTGCTGCCGTTAATAAAACAATGGATATTCAAAATCCTTGTCAGCACAGTATCGTATTTTCCGGACACTATTGTGCTTACCATCCGAAGCCTTGTGGGATTTCAAATCTTCCAGTTTGGCGGTGGCAACAGCTAGCTTGGTCCGACATTCTTCAAGCTCCTGACACATCATGTTATTTATCGCCGTGAGTACCTGATAACATTAAACGACCCTTAAATCAGTTGGGTCAACTGCTTCAAGTCTCAGGGGCTACTGGCATATGATTATTGAATCCACATTAAGTTTTTACCCACATATCTCTTGAAAGTTGGCCAGTGGCTCCGGCAAGTCCATCCCGAGCAGCTCGGATGTATGCATCCGCTGAGCTGAGGGCATTGAACGCCTCTTCGGTGAAACTCGGGTCGCGCATGGCCTCTTTCCTCCTCCGATGATTCATCGCACTCTCCACTTCGGAGTTGGTGATGGATACATTATCCGAATCCTCTTGGAGGTGACCCTAGTCCTTATGGCAGGGTCCGGGGCCGGATTGGTCGATGCACGGCCAGCGAGGTCCTCGGATATAGTCCGGCGTATGCTCTTCCTGCAAGACGGCCCAACGAAAAAGTGTCACGATTCGGTTCGTCCACCGGGTGTGTGTTAAAAACTATACCTCTTCGGTAACGGCGAGGGCTCGGTAGTATCGTCGTTGGACTTTCTTTTCAAAGACTCGCCCTGCGCAGGTGTCGCCTTCTTAGAAGACACCTTTGATACAGCTCGGCGAGACGAGCATCGCCCCTTTGAAGCATGAGACAGTGCGGTGGGTGAGGCACAATGGTAAAACTCTTTCGGAGGAGACGTCTCCTAGGTACTTACATGGGAGGAAGGGAGAAGGCCGGGGTAATCGGCTGTAATGGCTACTTCCGTGCCGTCATAGCTCGCCTGATAAAAAACTCCATCCTTAAGCTCTATAAATATGTCCGGATCTTCTTCATATCCGGGATCTAGGTCCCGAATATGATCCTCTGGTTGCGGAGCGGGGCTGTAGATCCCCTCGACGATCTTTTCCATTCCTGTCAAAAAGCAGCCGGATTAAATTCGACTAACATGGACTCTGGAGAAAAGATTGAGTAAAGACAGTAATTGGAAAACTCACCCAGGGGATGGGGTTGTACATGGAAACGCCTTCCCGACACGTTAAACGAGCGAAGTCCTCCTTCTCCCCTTTGTATAGATCGGCTAAGATAGCGGCCAGGGCAGCAAAAATTATCTGGACCTTTGGGCAGACAACGGGAAGCGTCGTCTTCCCCGTTATAATTCCACATGGGGAGGCCTCTCGATAGGAGAGGCTGAACGCATCAGGTTATGGTAATAGCCATTACCTCAATTATAGATAGCCCGGAGTTGGCAAGTACTCTGATCTTGCTTGCCAGTCTCAAAACCTCTGCACTATCTTCTTCTTTGAGGCTTCGGGGACGCCAGATGGCGTGCTTCCTTAAGGGAGCGCTGGAGAATTTGAGAAGACCACGCCGGATTGGGTCCGGAAGAATGACATCTTCGATATAAAACCACTTCGAGGGCCACTCTTCGGATGCCTTTTTCGGAGTGTCGGACAGGTATCCAGTCCCGGCTATGCGCCATACTTCGATGCCGCCCACCTCGAATATAGATCCCTTTTGGGAGCGGGGGACGAGGCAGAAAAATTTCCGCCATAGCTCGAAATGGGCCTCGCAGCCCAGGAATAGCTCGCAAAGCGCGACGAAACCCGCGATGTGCAGGATGGAGCTCGGCGTCAGATTGTTCAGCTGAAGGCCATAATACTCCAGTAGACCTCTCAGGAAAGGATGAATAGGAAATCCTACGCCTCTCAAAAGGAAGGAAATGAAGCACACCCGCTCCTCTTTAGAAGAATTGGGGAAATACTCCGCCAAGGCTTCGCCGTCGATGGAAGTTAATCCAGCCCGAACGGAGACTAGATCCACGGGAGGAAGGTACCCCTGCATCTGAAGTTTGCTCAGATGGGCATGGGATACCGAAAAACTTTCCCAGTCGCCTTTTTGAGGGCCGTTGGGGCACGAGGAGGAGCTGGGGATGCTGGCCATGTTTGGGCAAAACTCTGTACAACCCTAGGCCCCTCCGGTGTCTATATAAGCTGGAGGGCTTAGTCCGTAGAGGCAATCATAATCACAGGCTAGACATCTAGGGTTTAGCCATTACGATCTTGAGGTAGATCAACTCGTGTAACCCCTATACTCATCAAAGTCAATCAAGCAGGAAGTAGGGTATTACCTTCGTTAAGAGGGCCCGGACCTGGGTAAACATCGTGTCCCCTGCCTCCTGTTACCTTCGATCCTCAGACGCACAGCTCGGGACCCCCTACCCGAGATCGACCGGTTTTGACACCGATAGCGGGCACTCCACCCTCACTGAGGAGAGGGCTGCATCCATCCCCGTGTTCCGCACGTCGAAGCCGCCGTGCCGCTCGCACTTCTGGCACTGCCGTTGGTTACCGGGCCCTCGTCGCGGCAGTCTGCGCAGGCCAGGTGCCCTCCCTTGCACTGCACAAATCAATCGAACAACACGTCAATCAAGAAACCCGCACCTTGCTCGATCAGCCGAACGGATGAGGTGTATTCGAAACTCATACACTGGAGGCTTCAAGGGGTAGAGGCACAAGGGGTAGTGGAGCAAAGTGAGGCCCATAGAGACAATAGAGAGCTCCATCGTCGGGTCTTGTTCCATCGGCATGATCTCGCCCTCCCTGTGCACAATCATCTCTCGCTTTAGGGCCGGGGAATTATAAATTTTGACCATCACATATTCATACTACTTCAAGGTGCATTAAATCAACACATGCAAGTATCAAAAGGAAAGCCACGGCATGCATGCATGCGTTGTAATTAATGCATCGGTAAACGCAAATTATTGAAATATATCGAGTGCACTGCTTTGATGTGTCGCGTCAACTCGTACAAGAAAGAGAAGTTTGATTACAACGCCATCTCCCTCACCCATGAGCGTGGTGGCTCACAGGACTAGGAGAAGATTTCGCTACACGCTCTCCCTCCCGCACACGATGGAGATGCAGCAGTTCATTCGGTGTCAGATGGCCAGAAGCGTACTAGTAGTACTCCACTGTAGTAGTACCATCATTGTTTGACTTCCCGAAGAGGCGTAGAGCCAAGCACAACCCAAACGCTCGTGTGGCAGTTTCATGTGTAGGGGAGGTAGTATAGCACTACTACAGGATGCTGCTAACGTGACACTATGATAAGAGACCCTTTGACGAAACTGTGTGCGATGCATTAATCGCAAACGGTGATGTAAAAAAAGTAAAAAAAGATGCAAAACGTTTGCGATGAATGATACATCAAACACAGTTCAGATTTTAGTTGCGTGTGCGATGAGGGGCATACGGTTGATCTGTACAAACTGTTTGCGATGAGACAGAACAACAGAAACGGGCAACCAGATCAAGGTGTGTGCGATATACGGCATACAGTTCACTCCGATGAACCATTTGCGATAACTGAGGTGAACACAAACGATTCGGTGTAACAAGATGTGTGTGATACCTGGCAAACAGGTCCGTAATCAGAATTGTGTGCGATCTTTATAGACAACCCATACAGTCTATTTTTGTGAATTGTGTGCTCGTCAGGGCACACAGTTCAGCAAACCAACCTGTGGGCGATAATGTAGAAGATCTTTGTCGAATACATAATACTAACCGTTTGCGATGAGATTGACAGGATAAACAGAGATATATACAGTCTGCTTAATTTAGTCCTTCTTCTTCTTGTTGTTGTTGTTGGATGGCCCCGCAACATCGTCTTGATGAGGACGCTTCTTGCCGCTGACCGTTGGTTTTCAACGCCGTTGCCGTCGTCATCGTCGTTGCTGTCGTCGTCCTCCTCCTCCTCGTTCGACCATTCCTCCTCATCATCATCGTCGTCCTCTTCTTCATCCTCCGACGGCTCCTCGTCCGTCTGGTTGTCATCTGACGACTCCGGAGGCGGCGTCCCTTCCATGAACCGGATATAATCAAGGTCTGGGATCGACGCCTGACTCATGGAAGACGAGCGGGATGATTCCACTGTTGACCTATCATCAGGTGCCAGACTGCTGACCGAACTGTTGTCCTCATTGTCACTCGACATGGCTGCAGAGTGTGTGCCAGTGTGTAGCGCGGCCTACCAGGGATGATGAAGATGGTAGACACTTAAGCGGGGTATGCACAGAAGAGGAACTGCTAATTGAAGCGGGGGTTTTTTGCGCACGCACGGGGGGGGGGGGAATTGAAGCGGGGGTTGACGTATTATTTAACCGCTGATATAATCAACCGCAACTATTTGTACCTAGTTGCTCCAAATTCTCAGGATTGCGCAGGACTCCTATTGGCTATTTGGTTGGTTTCCTTTTTCAGGACAAAAACAAGGAACAAGTTTGGGGATTAAGCACCGGTACCGGTACGAACGGAGTAGGACAGTTGGCAAGCAATACATTGAGCTCTTCTTATTGATAAAGCCAGTAATAATCAAACTAGAAAGGAAAACAAAAAAGACAAAGAAAAATATATGCACGAATCTTTGCGTAACATCAATGGCATAGGACCTAGATGTGCATTACTCAGAGCACATCTAGATGTGCTTTAGCAATACTGTCAAACAAAACCCCTAATCATCATTGCAAACAGCGCATAGAACACGGCTAATGTGACAACCACAACTACACATGCTAGTTCCTTCTTGTCTCTTGCTTTCATCTGTTGCCTGTGATTGATTCTTTCTTGCTTCAGCGTACTGGTTGTACATTCCAGATTAGCCTGTTTCTTCTTCAGCTTTACGTTATCTTCTACGAGCTTGGTGATAACACTCTGAGCCCTGCCATGCCATTCTTCATCCAGCCAGTTAACAAAGGCTCAAGCCTCATATCCCTGCCAATGTTAAATAGTATTCAGGATGAGCGGTGGCATTAATTGAAGTAAAATGATGAACTTAATTAGCACTAACCTCTAAGGGGCAACTGAGAAACCACCTGCCAATGTCGAACCCCTCTGTGCATACACGTTGAGCGGGAGTGTGCCCGTGCACACAACTCAGCTTTTGGTACTTCTCGGCGGCGCAAAACTCGGAGTCGAACTCGTGTTGCAGGAGTCTGGGGTCATGCTCCGGATCCGGCTGCAGATCACTTTCCTGGGGGGGAGGGGGGTCATTCAGGACGGATTCAGCAAGGAGCTATACTTTGGACATCCTAAAAAAGATCGGGACAGATTGGAACCTGTCAGGACGATTCGGATCCATAGTACACCTGCCTTCTGATGACCTTAGGCAACTGCTCAGCGGCGATACGAGCAGGAGCAGCCGCACCGAAACCATCAGCACCACTCGTCCGCATTCCCTCAATGTCAGCGCCACGCGAGGGAATTTGGAGGCTATGTAGGGATTTGGGGGAAATGGGGAAACTGTGGACATAAGCTAACAGTCGAGAACTACTTATGGCACTATATGTTGTATACGGCACACTGTTTATACATGTCGTTTGTTTTAGGTATTACAACAATACACATGATTTCCGCACCAAACCGTGTGAGAAGACAACGTAGGTTAGACACGGTTGTCGTTACATAACCGTATGTGATGTACTACCCTGTCCATATAATTGAGTTACGGTGAGATACCATGTAAACAGCCGCTCTGCGGATATCCGTAAAAAAACAGCCACTCTGCATATAGAGATGGCGACGGCGGCCTAGGCAGCGACTACCGGAGAAGAGCTCAATCCTCGGTTTGTGGGCGGTGGCGGCATCATAGGAGGTCAATCCTCGGTGTGCGGCGGGAGATAGGAGGAGCTCAACCATCGAGGTCAGCGGCGGTGTGATTCAAGCACATCCATCGCGGTCGATGGCGGGATAGTGGAGGTCGAACTTCAGGCGGCAGTCGCACTAAGCTTTCCTCGACCCTGCTTTCTTGGCGTGCCGCGGCATTGCGCTTGTCTGCCTGCTGGGTGGAGGGCGCCGCGCAGCTAATTAATTAAGATATTCTTTCCATGAGTGGCTTAATTAAGGTATTCAATTCCTGAGGGTAGTGTTGTACTATTACTCTGTGTGTAAATTGACTGGCCATTAATTTTTGCCATTGCACGTCTGGATAATAACATGGAGCGCCCTCAGTAATTATGAAAATAAAACCTTGTGATTTATGCATGCATCTTTGGGCAGCAGTTAATCCGTGTATTAATGTTGTTGTTTTGTTTTTAATTACCATTTGTCATGACTGGATTTTTGGGATAATAATTTCCCAGAGAAACGGTCTTTGTGCTCATCAGCCCCAGGATTACTGTTAGATGGTGAGACACCAACTTGATACAAGAATTCCAAGCAAGGTAGAAAAATATGTAGTACAAGACCATTGTGGCCTAGGAGTACAACATTTGGTTTCTAATGGTTGAGGGCGGAAGCGGTTGGATACATCTGCGTCTATGGGACTCCATTTCCCACAAGAACAGCTGACCAGGATAACTCCTATCTTCGCATGGCTGCTATCGTCGCTGCGCAAGTACCGGGGCCGTCATCGCGATGCTTATCTCCAAGCAAGGAATCTGGCCAAGACAATAGCCAGGGACAAGCCAGTGAGTACGTTTGAATGTACTCGCAAACATTAAGAACACGGGTATAATATAATAAGGGACAATCATGCTCCGAAATAATTATGATCACAACGTCTGCCACGAAAGTCTGCGTTGCTCGCATGCAGAGATAATATGAACATGCAGTACGTGGGTGAGTACTATGAAAGTACTCGCAAGGTAGTTCGAACATAAGATGTAACAAATGTAAACACGATGCATGAGAACAGATTAACAAGTGCAATCAGACATAGAGATAATGATACATGGGGAAACAAAAGAGAAGTCGGGCGGTAGTCCTCCCGAAATCCCAAAGTAAAATACTGAGGGCCAAGCGAGTGTCTGAATGACTCCTCGAGAGGAAAATGCAAGAGTAGCCATGCCGCAGTCGGGCGTCTGAGCGACACCACATAAAGGGCTTATAAAAGATAAATAAACAACAAGCCTGCCGCAGTCGGGCGTCTGAGCGACACCACATAAAGGGCTTATAAAAGATTAATCACAGTGAGTATCCAGGAGGTAGAACAATCCCAGGGATACTCAATAAAATACATAATGTAAATGGTTAGTCCACAATAATAACAAAATTAACACACGATTCCCAGATGTCACAGGTCATAAACAAAAATCTAGTCCAGCCGTTTCTCCATCCGAAGACCGTCACTGAGTTCTAGCTGATTCATTCTCCATCCGAATACCGTTACTATGATCCAGTTAGCCGTGTCTCCATCCGAAAGCTGTTTCTAAGCTCTAGTTACATCGTTCTCCATCCGAATACCGTTACTAGATTCCACTCAGACTGTGGTCCTTACCTATGAACATGGCTAACCAACAGGATATATCCTCTGCAGAGGGAGTACTATTTTCCCACGAGTAATGGATTTATTTAGTCCATCGGGACTAATTCCGCCTACGGCCTTTTAATTGAAAACACACCTGACCTGCACACACCAGCTTAACTCACCGATGTCTGGAATCACCCACGACACCTGCCAAGCAAAACTCTAAGTGGGGAGGCTACAACCTTGACGTAGCATGGGATCAAATTTCTATACGCGCGCTCTAAGGGGTGCCCCCCTCTCGGTCCCAACCGGAAACACCCATGCCCCCGGACCAAGTGGCATGCCTACCGGAGGCCTCCGGTATCTTCCACTATGGCCTCTCTGTATGGTGTGTGCTTTGGTAAGGGGTTGGAAACTTACTGAACCATACCCCGTCGGCGACAGGGACAAGTGGTGGTACCAACAAAAAGGGAAGCTACTGACCAAGACTCGATCTACGACCGACTCAGGTGGTCCAAGTATTCTCCAACAATATTACCATTAGTGGAATAAATCACCACTCTTCAAGCCTCACCATGCCATACCGGACATACTCGTCTCGACGAGGGACTAAAGACAAGCTCGTGTCTACCCAAGACCACGACTTTCCCGGCTTCCTTACGGTATGCATGAGGAGCTCATGAGGATGATCCAAATCACTAGCGTATCCATTGTTGACCACAAAACAACTCCAAAGTGTACTCATGCACGAGACTTTATCATTACATAGAGATAACGCATACTCCAAGCCAAACGGTGTTGTAATTGCATCAGAACACCACAACAAAATATTATGCCAGAGTTCAGAAATGCTTGCCTTCAAGAGTATGCAAAGGATGCACTTTTTGAAAGCTCTCCCTTTCCTCCAAAATCCTATTTTGAGAAATATCCAAATAACAAATATTTCAAACACAGTAAAAAAAGTTGTCTCACATATTTTTGAAATAAACCTGAAAATAAACTAGATGAAATTTGGGAGAGGTGGGAAAAAGAATCAACTCATTTGGAGTTTTAGTTTAAAAGTTATAGTCAGTCAAAGTTTGGTCAAATCTCTGTTTTTAAATAAAACCAGAAAAGAAAACGTTTCGAGGGAAATACGCTTTCGCAGCAGAGGAGACGTACTCGGGACTTATGCACCTTCACTTAAAACAGAGAAGGCGGCGCGCGGGTCACTGTCAGTGGGTCCAGAGGGCCCACTTGTCAGGTTTGACCGTTCCTCCTTCTCCCTCTTCTCTGCCCGACGGGAGCGGGACTCCGGCGATCGCCGGCGACGATCGGCGGCTCCTCAAGGGCATCTGAGGGCAGGGATGGACTGGCCAGACCGAGGCGGTACCCTTGGTGGTAGCTGGCTCGTCGGAGGTGGAAGGAATCGCCGGCGGCGAGCTCCGCGGCGGAGGGGGCTACGGTGGTGAAGTGGTTTTTGGGCTCCGGTGGTCTCCGATTAAGGCTGAGGTGCTGGGCAGCTCCGCAAGGACCAGGGAAAGCTACTGGTGGCGCTGGTTGGGCGAGAGAGTGGCTGGTCCCGACGTATTGCACCGGAGCTTGGCGGCGTCCGAGCTGGCCGGAGTTGGTGAAGACGGTCTTCTCCGGTCAATCCACTGCTAGGGAAGCTCTACGAGGAGGGTCTGAGGTCGCCTGAGGTCTTGAACGATTTCGGGGACCCTTTAAATAGGCGCTCGGGGCTGGGCCGCGGCGGCTGAGGATAAGGTCGCCGGAGACAGCCGTGCTGTAGCTGCAGGGCGACGTGGCGGCGACGAGCGCGTGCCGATGAGCTTCGGGATAAGATCGAGCTATTCACAGGGGCAGCTGGCGCGCTGGTGTGGTTTGGGCGGTGCCGAACATGGCGGAGGCCGCTGCCGACGCCGGCGTGCCGCCAAGGCGCTCTGCCAGCAGCGCTGCAGGGCGCCAGAGATGGCGTGGAGAGGGGGCGAGCTAGTGCGCGGTTCAGCGGTGGAGCAGGGGCCAGGGACGGGTCTCGTCGAGGGCGGCAGTGCGGCGCGGCGGCTCAGTGCGCGCGCATGCAAAACATGCGCTCTAGGCGCGCCCAGAGCACGCACGGAACCTGCTCGACGAAATGCTAGGACGGTCTAGAGCGCGAGGGTGGGGCTGGCAATTAACAGGACTAGGATAGAGGCAACTAGGAATTCAGTGGACAAGGTTGCTGGGTCATTGGAGCAAGTTCATAGTGCAAACTAGAAAACATGCCCCAAGCTGACTGTGCACACCAAGTGCTCGACAGAATGCCAAATGCACTTAGGCAACTCTTGGAGTGGCAAAAATCTCTAGATCAGGGTCTCTTTAGGTGTGGATGATGAAGGCAAGATCATATGGGCAAAACCAGAAGCTTGTTAGTGCAAGTTTTGCAAAACTCCAGTTTTGGACAGAAAGAAAAAGGGTTTATTGCATGCACTTCAAGACCTCCAATGAGTCCACTCTTCTGGACTTAAGGGTTTTGAAGGGAGGGCTACAAGTGGGAAAAAGGGTCATGGGCACCAGAGCAAAATAAAATAGAGTTGCAGTTCAAATCACTAAACTGGGCCAGAATGAAAAAGAGGTTGATTCACTCAAATTTTTCAAAGAACATCACTGGGTTTTTGCATAGAGTTGAATTGTATGCATCCACTGACATCTCCAAACACTTGGAAGAATTTTTAAAGAAATTTTTAAATAGGTGGCAGTGCAAAAATGCCTACTGGTCCAGATTGGAAAAGTTGGTGTAGAGCTCAAAATCTCCAATGGCCAAAAGGTATTTTTGCATAAAAGTGATGTGGAAACATCACATGACATCCCCAAATTTTGGTGGAAATTTTAAATGCATTTTTCAAATGGTTGTAGTGCAAAACAGGCTCCAAATTCAAAAGAAATCATTTTAAAAGAATAAAGCTCTGAGAAAACAAATCTTGCAATTTAAATCCACTGATAAAGAATTGTTTTATCATAGAGAGTATTCAAGTCCAACAATACCTTTTTGAAAGTTTTCCACTTGAAGTAAAAATCCACAATAATAAAAGGGTAAATCTTGACAAATGGAAAAGTTTTATTTCCTGGCAAAATTTTAAATCAATAAATCAAGGTCAAAATTTTGGGGTGTCACAACACTACCCCCCTTAAGAAAAATCTCGTCCTCGAGATTTGTTAAAAGCTGTTTTGAACAAAAACTGTTTTTATCAAAAGAAATCATTCAACTGCACAAAAACAAAGTGGCGATAGTGAGAGGGCAATAAGTGGTGTAAAACCACAGTGTGGTACACTGGCGTAGTGTGGAAAAATCCACGGTTAGGGAAAACGAGATATTTCTACGCAGATACAGTAATTTAGAATAAATTCTAAATTACTAAAATACGCTGGTCGTACCCGAGAGCACAGTGCTCTCACTGGCTGACTGGTGGACCCGGGGCCCACTGTCGGCCTCTTCTTCTACCTCTGGCCCTCTCCTCTCTCTCGCGCGCTCTCCCGCGCTTCCTCTACTGGCGATGCCTAGCTCGTAGGGCATCGAGGCCGTACCGTGGTAGTGCGCGGCGTGCTAGCTGCCGGTGCAGCGTGCACTCACCTCGCGGGCCAGTGCGCTATCGGCACTGCTCGCGGATTTGCCTCCGAACACCGGCGGTCGAGCGACGAGTGGCGCTGGTGGACCTCGCCCACCGTACACCGATCTCGGGCTATAAAACGATCGCGTTGCTCCTCTCTCTTCTTCCTCACACCTGGCCTCGCTTCTACTTCTCCTTCCTTCTTCTCCATTGCTGCTAGCAGGAGATCGAGCCGAGGCTTTAATGGCGGAGGCAATGCTAGACTGGTACGTGGTCCTGGTGTGTGGAGGTTTGGCGGTGCTGCTGGGGTTCTCCGTGCTCCTGTGCGCGATGATCCTGGATGATCATCGTGATGCAGCCGCTCGAGTGTTAGCTCTCCGCGGCGGCGGCGATCATGTGGATTAGGCGCGGCATCGAGGACTAACTGCTGTCGGTGTGATGGGGCAACTCGTGCCTGAATGATCACTCACAAATCTCTCTCACTGAGACTGTGGTGTCCTCGAGTGTGGTCAGTTAGGCGCAAAAATGTGCTCAAGGATTTGTAATAGTGCCCGAGGTCGAGTGGTCGTTGCCGTGAGTCTGTTGTTACGATGCTGCGCGAATAAAAATCTATGCCATGAAAATATATACGCAGCAGTGACTCGGGGGGAAGAAATCACATCAGAACATGTTGCGAGAGAAAAAAAATAATTAAAACAAAACTAACAGCAGTAAAACTGCTCACATAACAGGAACTAAACAAAATCAGATCCGTCGCACAAAATTTGGGAACCACGAACATGCTGCAACACATAAATACAAGTACTGGGGTAATAAATACAGCGGAGGCGTTTACAAGGAAAACGGCAAGAAGACAGCGTCCTGAGAAAACGCCTCTGGCACTGGGGCACACTCCTCTTCTATCGGGGGAAGCGGGTTGACTAGTCAATGAATGCGCCCTTCCTGGTAAGGCCTTAGACGTCTGCCAATCGCGATCCAAGGATTTAAATCAGCGAGGCTCTGGAGATAACCCATTACTCGCTGAGTTAAACGCTCCTGGGCAATAACGTACTGGGCAAGGTTGGCCAGTACTGGATCTCTCTCAATACGTCCACCGGGAAAAGATGCAACTTCTCCGGGTGCTGCACGACTCGGAAAATAATATTATCCTCGCTCGCTGGCATAGGGTACCGCGAATCGAAGACGAGTGAGCGCCTCGTATGCAGCAGCTTCTATGGCCATATGCAGAGTCGGCATGGATTTCCCCACGAAGGAGACTTCCGTTGGGTCTTGGTTTGGGTATGCGGGAGGGATGTGCACCACTGCCCAATATTTTGAGGTGGATGGGGTGATCCTCGATTTGAGCAATTCGTACTGGGGTGGACGGGTGGCACTCATAGTACTGCAGGTAAAGTCCCACAATAATTTAACAAAACTGCCCGGGGTTGCGTCTGGGGTCCTCAGATAAATACTGGGGGTTGGCATGGCAAAGGAATGGCTGAGAGAGTAGTGCACAAGGTGGGGGAGTACTCGGCAAGGTCACGAAGTGGCCTTTATATAACACCGGGGCTGGGTTATCTACCGGGGTGAAGGGTAACTGGTTGTCGATCCTGTTCTCGGGTCAAAGCCACAGATATACGCATCACATAAATGTGACGCATTACTGTAGGTGCCTTCGGGGTTGGTCTTGGTAGCTGTGCCCAAAATTTAAAAATGCAATTGTATGCTAACGTACACATGCATAGTTACTACTCCAAAAATAGGAGCGTTCAAGCAGACAGCATGCAATAAAAGCGATACAAGACCACACCATTACAAAGTGTAGGAAAACTAAGGCTCGATACAACTCGAGCGACTTAGTCTACTTCGTTAATGTCTAGGTGGGCTAGCCTGGCGGATGCCGAGGTTTCTACACGGGTTTCGCTGTCGGGATTTGCTGGTTGAGGTTGAGGGGCTGCAGGGTCGGGGTAATGGTGATGACCATCGCGGGGGTTGTTGGCCACAATCCCGTTGGAATGGGTTCCCAAAAGGCGACGAAGTGCTTCTAGGGTCACCAAAGCACTCTGGTGGGGGGCTGGTGCAGACCTCAAGGGGTCGATCGGGTGTCCGAACAGCACGACTGGGTTGTCGGTGTCAGGCTCCGCGTCTCTTCTCGCTGGGGCTCGGCGAACCAGTTCTCCACGAGCTGCGATCAGATCAAGGGTGACCTGATCGAACAGTTGCTCTAGTGCGCTTACATAGCGCACCAGATGTAACAGCGCAGGATCTGTCTCGTGGTCTCCGTTGGCAACCTGGGGCGGCCTACCATACCCGTCACGGCTGGGGTAGTAGTAGAACGAGCGACAGTTAACTCTGGGCGACGAGTGCCAGAGTTGAACTATAGCTTCTCGGGCTGCCAGTTGGATGGCTTGTGGCTCAAAGGAAGTTGTCCTTCCAGTGAACCTGTAGGGGCGTTCTGGCGACAGACCCCTACCGTAGATGTGCACAGTGGCCCAGTACTGACGGCTCTCACCGTACATGGGTCCCTGGTACACAACATACTCAGGAGGCTCTTCTAACACATAGGCACGGCGGGTGAGGTTTGCGAGCACGGTCACAAAACCTCCCAGGTTGGTCGCGGTGGTCTCATTGTGAATGATGGGACCAGGCATCGTGGCTTGCTTTTAGGGGAAAGAGGTTGTGCTGTGTTGAGGCTAGCGTGCCCTTTTTATAGGGAAAGGGGACGGAGTCTTCCTCCGCACGCTTGCGATAGAGACGGGTTGGGTGTCGGTCACTGGCGCGTGATCGATGGGCTAGGCCGATAGGTTGGTCACCGTCTGCCGAAAGGCGTCGGGTCACTGTGGAGCTATCTTACGCGGGAAGCTTGACCGGGTTTTGGCTAAGGTCTGGTGGTTTGGTTAACCTAGGTTTATTGACCTGGCTAAGATAGGATTAGCCAATGGTCAGCCTGGCTCTGATACCAAGTCTGTCACGACCGGATTTTTGGGATAATAATTTCCCAGAGAAACGGTCTTTGTGCTCATCAGCCCCAGGATTACTGTTAGCTGGTGAGACACCAACTTGATACAAGAATTCCAAGCAAGGTAGAAAAATATGTAGTACAAGACCATTGTGGCCTAGGAGTACAACATTTGGTTTCTAATGGTTGAGGGCAGAAGCGGTTGGATACATCTGCATCTATGGGACTCCATTTCCCACAAGAACAGCTGACCAGGATAACTCCTATCTTCGCATGGCTGCTATCGTCGCTGCGCAAGTACCGGGGCCGTCATCGCGATGCTTATCTCCAAGCAAGGAATCTGGCCAAGACAATAGCCAGGGACAAGCCAGTGAGTACGTTTGAATGTACTCGCAAACATTAAGAACACGGGTATAATATAATAAGGGACAATCATGCTCCGAAATAATTATGATCACAACGTCTGCCACGAAAGTCTGCGTTGCTCGCATGCAGAGATAATATGAACATGCAGTACGTGGGTGAGTACAATGAAAGTACTCGCAAGGTAGTTCGAACATAAGATGTAACAAATGTAAACACGATGCATGAGAACAGATTAACAAGTGCAATCAGACATAGAGATAATGATACATGGGGAAACAAAAGAGAAGTCGGGCCGTAGTCCTCCCGAAATCCCAAAGTAAAATACTGAGGGCCAAGCGAGTGTCTGAATGACTCCTCGAGAGGAAAATGCAAGAGTAGCCATGCCGCAGTCGGGCGTCTGAGCGACACCACATAAAGGGCTTATAAAAGATAAATAAACAACAAGCCTGCCGCAGTCGGGCGTCTGAGCGACACCACATAAAGGGCTTATAAAAGATTAATCACAGTGAGTATCCAGGAGGTAGAACAATCCCAGGGATACTCAATAAAATACATAATGTAAATGGTTAGTCCACAATAATAACAAAATTAACACACGATTCCCAGATGTCACAGGTCATAAACAAAAATCTAGTCCAGCCGTTTCTCCATCCGAAGACCGTCACTGAGTTCTAGCTGATTCGTTCTCCATCCGAATACCGTTACTATGATCCAGTTAGCCGTGTCTCCATCCGAAAGCCGTTTCTAAGCTCTAGTTACATCGTTCTCCATCCGAATACCGTTACTAGATTCCACTCAGACTGTGGTCCTTACCTATGAACATGGCTAACCAACAGGATATATCCTCTGCAGAGGGAGTACTATTTTCCCACGAGTAACGGATTTATTTAGTCCATCGGGACTAATTCCGCCTACGGCCTTTTAATTGAAAACACACCTGACCTGCACACACCAGCTTAACTCACCGATGTCTGGAATCACCCACGACACCTGCCAAGCAAAACTCTAAGTGGGGAGGCTACAACCTCGACGTAGCATGGGATCAAATTTCTATACGCGCGCTCTAAGGGGTGCCCCCCTCTCGGTCCCAACCGGAAACACCCATGCCCCCGGACCAAGTGGCATGCCTACCGGAGGCCTCCGGTATCTTCCACTATGGCCTCTCTGTACGGTGTGTGCTTTGGTAAGGGGTTGAAAACTTACTGAACCATACCCCGTCGGCGACAGGGACAAGTGGTGGTACCAACAAAAAGGGAAGCTACTGACCAAGACTCGATCTACGACCGACTCAGGTGGTCCAAGTATTCTCCAACAATATTACCATTAGTGGAATAAATCACCACTCTTCAAGCCTCACCATGCCATACCGGACATACTCGTCTCGACGAGGGACTAAAGACAAGCTCGTGTCTACCCAAGACCACGACTTTCCCGGCTTCCTTCCGGTATGCATGAGGAGCTCATGAGGATGATCCAAATCACTAGCGTATCCATTGTTGACCACAAAACAACTCCAAAGTGTACTCATGCACGAGACTTTATCGTTACATAGAGATAACGCATACTCCAAGCCAAACGGTGTTGTAATTGCATCAGAACACCACAACAAAATATTATGCCAGAGTTCAGAAATGCTTGCCTTCAAGAGTATGCAAAGGATGCACTTTTTGAAAGCTCTCCCTTTCCTCCAAAATCCTATTTTGAGAAATATCCAAATAACAAATATTTCAAACACAGTACAAAAAGTTGTCTCAAATATTTTTGAAATAAACCTTAAAATAAACTAGATGAAATTTGGGAGAGGTGGGAAAAAGAATCAACTCATTTGGAGTTTTAGTTTAAAAGTTATAGTCAGTCAAAGTTTGGTCAAATCTCTGTTTTTAAATAAAACCAGAAAAGAAAACGTTTCGAGGGAAATACGCTTTCGCAGCAGAGGAGACGTACTCGGGACTTATGCACCTTCACTTAAAACAGAGAAGGCGGCGCGCGGGTCACTGTCAGTGGGTCCAGAGGGCCCACTTGTCAGGTTTGACCGTTCCTCCTTCTCCCTCTTCTCTGCCCGACGGGAGCGGGACTCCGGCGATCGCCGGCGACGATCGGCGGCTCCTCAAGGGCATCTGAGGGCAGGGATGGACTGGCCAGACCGAGGCGGTACCCTTGGTGGTAGCTGGCTCGTCGGAGGTGGAAGGAATCGCCGGCGGCGAGCTCCGCGGCGGAGGGGGCTACGGTGGTGAAGTGGTTTTTGGGCTCCGGTGGTCTCCGATTAAGGCTGAGGTGCTGGGCAGCTCCGCAAGGACCAGGGAAAGCTACTGGTGGCGCTGGTTGGGCGAGAGAGTGGCTGGCCCCGACGTATTGCACCGGAGCTTGGCAGCGTCCGAGCTGGCCGGAGTTGGTGAAGACGGTCTTCTCCGGTCAATCCACTGCTAGGGAAGCTCTACGAGGAGGGTCTGAGGTCGCCTGAGGTCTTGAACGATTTCGGGGACCCTTTAAATAGGCGCTCGGGGCTGGGCCGCGGCGGCTGAGGATAAGGTCGCCGGAGACAGCCGTGCTGTAGCTGCAGGGCGACGTGGCGGCGACGAGCGCGTGCCGATGAGCTTCGGGATAAGATCGAGCTATTCACAGGGGCAGCTGGCGCGCTGGTGTGGTTTGGGCGGTGCCGAACATGGCGGAGGCCGCTGCCGACGCCGGCGTGCCGCCAAGGCGCTCTGCCAGCAGCGCTGCAGGGCGCCAGAGATGGCGTGGAGAGGGGGCGAGCTAGTGCGCGGTTCAGCGGTGGAGCAGGGGCCAGGGACGGGTCTCGTCGAGGGCGGCAGTGCGGCGCGGCGGCTCAGTGCGCGCGCATGCAAAACATGCGCTCTAGGCGCGCCCAGAGCACGCACGGAACCTGCTCGACGAAATGCTAGGACGGTCTAGAGCGCGAGGGTGGGGCTGGCAATTAACAGGACTAGGATAGAGGCAACTAGGAATTCAGTGGACAAGGTTGCTGGGTCATTGGAGCAAGTTCATAGTGCAAACTAGAAAACATGCCCCAAGCTGACTGTGCACACCAAGTGCTCGACAGAATGCCAAATGCACTTAGGCAACTCTTGGAGTGGCAAAAATCTCTAGATCAGGGTCTCTTTAGGTGTGGATGATGAAGGCAAGATCATATGGGCAAAACCAGAAGCTTGTTAGTGCAAGTTTTGCAAAACTCCAGTTTTGGACAGAAAGAAAAAGGGTTTATTGCATGCACTTCAAGACCTCCAATGAGTCCACTCTTCTGGACTTAAGGGTTTTGAAGGGAGGGCTACAAGTGGGAAAAAGGGTCATGGGCACCAGAGCAAAATAAAATAGAGTTGCAGTTCAAATCACTAAACTGGGCCAGAATGAAAAAGAGGTTGATTCACTCAAATTTTTCAAAGAACATCACTGGGTTTTTGCATAGAGTTGAATTGTATGCATCCACTGACATCTCCAAACACTTGGAAGAATTTTTAAAGAAATTTTTAAATAGGTGGCAGTGCAAAAATGCCTACTGGTCCAGATTGGAAAAGTTGGTGTAGAGCTCAAAATCTCCAATGGCCAAAAGGTATTTTTGCATAAAAGTGATGTGGAAACATCACATGACATCCCCAAATTTTGGTGGAAATTTTAAATGCATTTTTCAAATGGTTGTAGTGCAAAACAGGCTCCAAATTCAAAAGAAATCATTTTAAAAGAATAAAGCTCTGAGAAAACAAATCTTGCAATTTAAATCCACTGATAAAGAATTGTTTTATCATAGAGAGTATTCAAGTCCAACAATACCTTTTTGAAAGTTTTCCACTTGAAGTAAAAATCCACAATAATAAAAGGGTAAATCTTGACAAATGGAAAAGTTTTATTTCCTGGCAAAATTTTAAATCAATAAATCAAGGTCAAAATTTTGGGGTGTCACAACACTACCCCCCTTAAGAAAAATCTCGTCCTCGAGATTTGTTAAAAGCTGTTTTGAACAAAAACTGTTTTTATCAAAAGAAATCATTCAACTGCACAAAAACAAAGTGGCGATAGTGAGAGGGCAATAAGTGGTGTAAAACCACAGTGTGGTACACTGGCGTAGTGTGGAAAAATCCACGGTTAGGGAAAACGAGATATTTCTACGCAGATACAGTAATTTAGAATAAATTCTAAATTACTAAAATACGCTGGTCGTACCCGAGAGCACAGTGCTCTCACTGGCTGACTGGTGGACCCGGGGCCCACTGTCGGCCTCTTCTTCTACCTCTGGCCCTCTCCTCTCTCTCGCGCGCTCTCCCGCGCTTCCTCTACTGGCGATGCCTAGCTCGTAGGGCATCGAGGCCGTACCGTGGTAGTGCGCGGCGTGCTAGCTGCCGGTGCAGCGTGCACTCACCTCGCGGGCCAGTGCGCTATCGGCACTGCTCGCGGATTTGCCTCCGAACACCGGCGGTCGAGCGACGAGTGGCGCTGGTGGACCTCGCCCACCGTACACCGATCTCGGGCTATAAAACGATCGCGTTGCTCCTCTCTCTTCTTCCTCACACCTGGCCTCGCTTCTACTTCTCCTTCCTTCTTCTCCATTGCTGCTAGCAGGAGATCGAGCCGAGGCTTTAATGGCGGAGGCAATGCTAGACTGGTACGTGGTCCTGGTGTGTGGAGGTTTGGCGGTGCTGCTGGGGTTCTCCGTGCTCCTGTGCGCGATGATCCTGGATGATCATCGTGATGCAGCCGCTCGAGTGTTAGCTCTCCGCGGCGGCGGCGATCATGTGGATTAGGCGCGGCATCGAGGACTAACTGCTGTCGGTGTGATGGGGCAACTCGTGCCTGAATGATCACTCACAAATCTCTCTCACTGAGACTGTGGTGTCCTCGAGTGTGGTCAGTTAGGCGCAAAAATGTGCTCAAGGATTTGTAATAGTGCCCGAGGTCGAGTGGTCGTTGCCGTGAGTCTGTTGTTACGATGCTGCGCGAATAAAAATCTATGCCATGAAAATATATACGCAGCAGTGACTCGGGGGGAAGAAATCACATCAGAACATGTTGCGAGAGAAAAAAAATAATTAAAACAAAACTAACAGCAGTAAAACTGCTCACATAACAGGAACTAAACAAAATCAGATCCGTCGCACAAAATTTGGGAACCACGAACATGCTGCAACACATAAATACAAGTACTGGGGTAATAAATACAGCGGAGGCGTTTACAAGGAAAACGGCAAGAAGATAGCGTCCTGAGAAAACGCCTCTGGCACTGGGGCACACTCCTCTTCTATCGGGGGAAGCGGGTTGACTAGTCAATGAATGCGCCCTTCCTGGTAAGGCCTTAGACGTCTGCCAATCGCGATCCAAGGATTTAAATCAGCGAGGCTCTGGAGATAACCCATTACTCGCTGAGTTAAACGCTCCTGGGCAATAACGTACTGGGCAAGGTTGGCCAGTACTGGATCTCTCTCAATACGTCCACCGGGAAAAGATGCAACTTCTCCGGGTGCTGCACGACTCGGAAAATAATATTATCCTCGCTCGCTGGCATAGGGTACCGCGAATCGAAGACGAGTGAGCGCCTCGTATGCAGCAGCTTCTATGGCCATATGCGGAGTCGGCATGGATTTCCCCACGAAGGAGACTTCCGTTGGATCTTGGTTTGGGTATGCGGGAGGGATGTGCACCACTGCCCAATATTTTGAGGTGGATGGGGTGATCCTCGATTTGAGCAATTCGTACTGGGGTGGACGGGTGGCACTCATAGTACTGCAGGTAAAGTCCCACAATAATTTAACAAAACTGCCCGGGGTTGCGTCTGGGGTCCTCAGATAAATACTGGGGGTTGGCATGGCAAAGGAATGGCTGAGAGAGTAGTGCACAAGGTGGGGGAGTACTCGGCAAGGTCACGAAGTGGCCTTTATATAACACCGGGGCTGGGTTATCTACCGGGGTGAAGGGTAACTGGTTGTCGATCCTGTTCTCGGGTCAAAGCCACAGATATACGCATCACATAAATGTGACGCATTACTGTAGGTGCCTTCGGGGTTGGTCTTGGTAGCTGTGCCCAAAATTTAAAAATGCAATTGTATGCTAACGTACACATGCATAGTTACTACTCCAAAAATAGGAGCGTTCAAGCAGACAGCATGCAATAAAAGCGATACAAGACCACACCATTACAAAGTGTAGGAAAACTAAGGCTCGATACAACTCGAGCGACTTAGTCTACTTCGTTAATGTCTAGGTGGGCTAGCCTGGCGGATGCCGAGGTTTCTACACGGGTTTCGCTGTCGGGATTTGCTGGTTGAGGTTGAGGGGCTGCAGGGTCGGGGTAATGGTGATGACCATCGCGGGGGTTGTTGGCCACAATCCCGTTGGAATGGGTTCCCAAAAGGCGACGAAGTGCTTCTAGGGTCACCAAAGCACTCTGGTGGGGGGCTGGTGCAGACCTCAAGGGGTCGATCGGGTGTCCGAACAGCACGACTGGGTTGTCGGTGTCAGGCTCCGCGTCTCTTCTCGCTGGGGCTCGGCGAACCAGTTCTCCACGAGCTGCGATCAGATCAAGGGTGACCTGATCGAACAGTTGCTCTAGTGCGCTTACATAGCGCACCAGATGTAACAGCGCAGGATCTGTCTCGTGGTCTCCGTTGGCAACCTGGGGCGGCCTACCATACCCGTCACGGCTGGGGTAGTAGTAGAACGAGCGACAGTTAACTCTGGGCGACGAGTGCCAGAGTTGAACTATAGCTTCTCGGGCTGCCAGTTGGATGGCTTGTGGCTCAAAGGAAGTTGTCCTTCCAGTGAACCTGTAGGGGCGTTCTGGCGACAGACCCCTACCGTAGATGTGCACAGTGGCCCAGTACTGACGGCTCTCACCGTACATGGGTCCCTGGTACACAACATACTCAGGAGGCTCTTCTAACACATAGGCACGGCGGGTGAGGTTTGCGAGCACGGTCACAAAACCTCCCAGGTTGGTCGCGGTGGTCTCATTGTGAATGATGGGACCAGGCATCGTGGCTTGCTTTTGGGGGAAAGAGGTTGTGCTGTGTTGAGGCTAGCGTGCCCTTTTTATAGGGAAAGGGGACGGAGTCTTCCTCCGCACGCTTGCGATAGAGACGGGTTGGGTGTCGGTCACTGGCGCGTGATCGACGGGCTAGGCCGATAGGTTGGTCACCGTCTGCCGAAAGGTGTCGGGTCACTGTGGAGCTATCTTACGCGGGAAGCTTGACCGGGTTTTGGCTAAGGTCTGGTGGTTTGGTTAACCTAGGTTTATTGACCTGGCTAAGATAGGATTAGCCAATGGTCAGCCTGGCTCTGATACCAAGTCTGTCACGACCGGATTTTTGGGATAATAATTTCCCAGAGAAACGGTCTTTGTGCTCATCAGCCCCAGGATTACTGTTAGCTGGTGAGACACCAACTTGATACAAGAATTCCAAGCAAGGTAGAAAAATATGTAGTACAAGACCATTGTGGCCTAGGAGTACAACATTTGGTTTCTAATGGTTGAGGGCAGAAGCGGTTGGATACATCTGCATCTATGGGACTCCATTTCCCACAAGAACAGCTGACCAGGATAACTCCTATCTTCGCATGGCTGCTATCGTCGCTGCGCAAGTACCGGGGCCGTCATCGCGATGCTTATCTCCAAGCAAGGAATCTGGCCAAGACAATAGCCAGGGACAAGCCAGTGAGTACGTTTGAATGTACTCGCAAACATTAAGAACACGGGTATAATATAATAAGGGACAATCATGCTCCGAAATAATTATGATCACAACGTCTGCCACGAAAGTCTGCGTTGCTCGCATGCAGAGATAATATGAACATGCAGTACGTGGGTGAGTACAATGAAAGTACTCGCAAGGTAGTTCGAACATAAGATGTAACAAATGTAAACACGATGCATGAGAACAGATTAACAAGTGCAATCAGACATAGAGATAATGATACATGGGGAAACAAAAGAGAAGTCGGGCGGTAGTCCTCCCGAAATCCCAAAGTAAAATACTGAGGGCCAAGCGAGTGTCTGAATGACTCCTCGAGAGGAAAATGCAAGAGTAGCCATGCCGCAGTCGGGCGTCTGAGCGACACCACATAAAGGGCTTATAAAAGATAAATAAACAACAAGCCTGCCGCAGTCGGGCGTCTGAGCGACACCACATAAAGGGCTTATAAAAGATTAATCACAGTGAGTATCCAGGAGGTAGAACAATCCCAGGGATACTCAATAAAATACATAATGTAAATGGTTAGTCCACAATAATAACAAAATTAACACACGATTCCCAGATGTCACAGGTCATAAACAAAAATCTAGTCCAGCCGTTTCTCCATCCGAAGACCGTCACTGAGTTCTAGCTGATTCGTTCTCCATCCGAATACCGTTACTATGATCCAGTTAGCCGTGTCTCCATCCGAAAGCCGTTTCTAAGCTCTAGTTACATCGTTCTCCATCCGAATACCGTTACTAGATTCCACTCAGACTGTGGTCCTTACCTATGAACATGGCTAACCAACAGGATATATCCTCTGCAGAGGGAGTACTATTTTCCCACGAGTAACGGATTTATTTAGTCCATCGGGACTAATTCCGCCTACGGCCTTTTAATTGAAAACACACCTGACCTGCACACACCAGCTTAACTCACCGATGTCTGGAATCACCCACGACACCTGCCAAGCAAAACTCTAAGTGGGGAGGCTACAACCTCGACGTAGCATGGGATCAAATTTCTATACGCGCGCTCTAAGGGGTGCCCCCCTCTCGGTCCCAACCGGAAACACCCATGCCCCCGGACCAAGTGGCATGCCTACCGGAGGCCTCCGGTATCTTCCACTATGGCCTCTCTGTACGGTGTGTGCTTTGGTAAGGGGTTGAAAACTTACTGAACCATACCCCGTCGGCGACAGGGACAAGTGGTGGTACCAACAAAAAGGGAAGCTACTGACCAAGACTCGATCTACGACCGACTCAGGTGGTCCAAGTATTCTCCAACAATATTACCATTAGTGGAATAAATCACCACTCTTCAAGCCTCACCATGCCATACCGGACATACTCGTCTCGACGAGGGACTAAAGACAAGCTCGTGTCTACCCAAGACCACGACTTTCCCGGCTTCCTTCCGGTATGCATGAGGAGCTCATGAGGATGATCCAAATCACTAGCGTATCCATTGTTGACCACAAAACAACTCCAAAGTGTACTCATGCACGAGACTTTATCGTTACATAGAGATAACGCATACTCCAAGCCAAACGGTGTTGTAATTGCATCAGAATACCACAACAAAATATTATGCCAGAGTTCAGAAATGCTTGCCTTCAAGAGTATGCAAAGGATGCACTTTTTGAAAGCTCTCCCTTTCCTCCAAAATCCTATTTTGAGAAATATCCAAATAACAAATATTTCAAACACAGTACAAA
>NC_057814.1:303953578-304020233 GCF_018294505.1 Triticum aestivum | reverse complement strand
TATTTCTATGAGAGTGCTAATCCTTTTGATCTTCGGGTTTGTCATGTCAATTCTTTTCCAACCGGCGTGCTTCTCTTCAGGTGGATCTGATCATTTCAACATTCGCAAGATCATCCCTCATTTTTTTCACAACGGTGTTTGACTGTCCCGAGTTGCCTTTGGTTTTCCCGCCCTCCCCCCCTTTTTCTTCAAGGACTCAGATTTCTTAATCAAGTATCCTTTTTATTGATGTGAAGTCTCTTCATTTTTTTTGTTCAATCAATGTTTTACCCGGTGTTTCTTGTGAAGATGCTAAGGGAGCTTCAAGTTCAACACTCTTCACTCGTTTTCTTCTCCGGTGGATTAATTTCAAGCTTTCGGTGTTAATCATATCCTTTTCCCCATTTCAAATGCTTCCCCGTGTCGGTGCACCTCTGAATCGTTCATCTCTCTCTATTCATATCCGAAGTGCCGAAGATATCTCAGAAGATTCACGTTTCCATTCTCGATCCGTTCAAGTTATTTCGAGGTTGTTATCCCATTCAAGCCACTTAATTCAACCGGCGCAATCTATCTTTTAAATCGTTCAACGGTGTTTTCTTTTGAGTGGGCCCTAACACAGAGGTCTTTTCCCAGGATCTTACCTGGCTCTTCTAATTTTTCCTGAGCTATTCTCAAATTCTTTTCGAAGTTTCACGTAAGAATGAACTCCCATCAGTCACATTCCTTTTCCAAAATCTCTTTCAAAACATTTTCATCATTGGTTCATCATTTCGATTCTTCATTCCGGAGTGCCCCAACAATTTATGGTGGTTTTTCTCATCATCTTTCTCAAGATTTGAAGACCGAAGAAGAGTTTCTCCTCCAAATCTTATCCGTTCTCTCAAAGATGTGAAGTTCAAGCTTGATGCCATCCTCTCATAATTGTTTTCGATTGTGACAATTCTTTTCACCCATCCGAAGCATTTCAGGAGTCTTTTCATTTTGACTCTCCGAAGGCCATCATGTCAGAATGATTTTTCATTCTGAATTTTCAACTCTTGTTCTCCAAATCTTACCGGTGCTTTGTTCCAGTATTCTCTAGTCAGCTCGTGATCTATTCATTCTCATGTATCTAAATTCTCTCAAGTATCTTCGTTCTTTTTCTAATTCTTCTCGGTGAATTGTGCCTTTGCTACTTTCATTTTTAATTCTTACGGCGGTTTGTTCAAGATTCCTCTTCCTATGGCCTCATATTAATTTATTCGTTGTTTAAATCCTACCGGTGGATCGTTGAAGACTTGTCTCAAGTTTACACTATATCTCTCTTAATCCTTTCTACGAGAATAAGTAGTATGTCAAATCCATTGCTTGTCATCAATCTAAATTGGTGAAGGATACGCATAACGTAGTTCTTATTATTGTTTCATCCAAGTGATCTAGTTTCTTCTTTCCACAGTCTTCATCATGTCACATTTCTTGGTTCGAAATGCTTCATCTTTTCTTTTCCGGAGTTCCAAGTTTTCCGCATTATCTCGTCGCGAAGCCCCATATAAATCATCGCAAGGCTTCAGCTTGTGTTCTCAACTTCTCTTTCTTTTATCATCCTTTTTTTACCGGAGTTCTTCAGGGAGGCTCTACATGGTGGTTCGTCAAGGATTCTTTTAATTCTTCAATTATTCTTCAAGATTTCTCTCGAAGTTATGATCCGCCAAGCTATACTCCAAAATAAACATGGTGTTCAACACATGTCTTGTTTTGAGGAGTTCAAGCATTCTTCATCTTGCATTCCGAAGTGCAATTCTTTCTACCTTATCTCTTGAGATGGTGTTATGTCACTCTTGGCAATTTCTCCTCGTGTTTTTGATTCACAAGTCCTCGGGAATGAGATATTTAAATCCATCATTTTCTCTTCGTTCAAGAGATCTTTTCGCCCAATCAATCTCTTTGTTGGAGTTATCTTGGGTTATATTTCACCTACAGCCTTCCCTAAGGAATGTTGCTATTGTGGTGCTTAACAATGATCCAAGTTATCTCTTTATCATCTTGGTGGAAGAAGTTTTTCATCTCTTTGGTGCTCTCAATCAAATCAATGGTTTTCGTTAGTGGTCGTTTGTCACCTCATAATTTTGAGATGTTTCCATAAGCCCACTACAAGCTTATTCTTTTCGTTGCTAGTTTTCCAACAACCCGTTCAACCCTTCTTTGTAAGGATGCTTTTCCAATTTAATTGTGGTAGAGGATGTTTTCTCTTCTCCGTTCTTTTCATTCCATTCTTTCATTTCTTTCGGAGGCGTTGTGATGTTGCTCTCTTCGACCCATCGTCTCGTTTTGTCAAGATCATGTTCTTTTCCTTGCTTATCCATTTAACCGGAGTGTTGTGCTCTCATTCAAGTTCTTTCATCTTATCAATTCTTGCCTCTCTTTTCAACCGGAGTGTTGCCTGAATTCTTTTATTCTTATTCCTTGTCCATCTAATATTAACCGGAGTGGCTTCAAACTCTATCTTGTCCCCTAAACTCTTGGTTCTCATCATATTCCTTGTCCCCTTGTCTTTGCAATCTTGTTCATCTCCATTGTATTCTTTCTTTCAATTTATTCAACCTCTTAAGGTTCATGGTTTCACTCGTTTGTCAAAGAAGCAACTTTGTTTTACCTCTTCCTTCTCTGTTTCTATCCGGTGCCATCCCTAGGATCTCGGGTCGAGATCCTCTGTTAGTGTGGGAGGGTTGTGACACCCCATGACCGACGCTCCAAAAGACTTCCATATTTTCGTGACCTCCGTGTGTTTCATTGGTGCTTGCTCTATTTATTTTTGCATTGCATCATGTCATCATGCCAGCATGTTATTTAATTTTTAAAACTCAACTAAATAAATTGCATAGATCTTTGATCTATTTAAATTGAGGGAATTCACATGGTGATTTCTCTTTAAAACATATCCTCTTGATATTTAGGGAGCTATAATAAATATTCCAATTCTTTGGAATTAACCTCAACCCACTTGCAATTTAATTCTCATGCCTTTTGCTTCTAGTTTGTTCTCCGAACTTTCTCCATAATTCTTTCTCCATTTATCGAGGCTCCTCCTAAATTCTCAACATTTTTGGGCACTCCTAAAACCTCGTCCTAGTTCAAACCATTTGAATTAAATTCAAATGAGTTTGAATTAAACTCTTCCATATCGCGTGAAACTTCTTTTCTTGGGCTAAGTATAATTCTTAGACTCTGTAGGAGAAGTTTCAGCATTTTCCAAAACCCCTAGCTATTTCTTTCCTTCCCTTTTCCTTCTGTCTATTTTTCTGTAGGTGGGAAATAGCGAGAAGGTTGGCCTTTTGCTCCGAAGCTGCAACCAGCCCATCTAACATCCTAGGCCCAGCCTCCAAGGCCAATCCGCAGCCTAGCCGGTGCCCCGTTAACCCTAGCCCCGACCCCCTCCTCTCGATCTCTCCCTATCGCCCTCCCACACCGCCGCCACTCACACACACGCACGCATCGAGCCAGGGAGAGGAGTGAAGGAAATATGCCCTAGAGGCAATAATAGAGTTATTATCTATTTCCTCATATCATGATAAATTTTTATTATTCATGCTAGAATTGTATTAACGGGAAACATAATACATGTGTGAATACATAGATAAACACAGTGTCACTAGTATGCCTCTACTTGACTAGCTCGTTGATCAAAGATGGTTGAGTTTCCTAGCCATAGACATGAGTTGTCATTTGATTAACGGGATCACATCATTAGGAGAATGATGTTATTGACTTGACCCATTTCGTTAGCTTAGCACTTGATCGTTTAGTTTACTGCTATTGCTTTCTCCATGACTTATACATGTTCCTATGACTATGAGATTATGCAAATCCCGAATACCGGAGGAACACTTTGTGTGCTACCAAATGTCACAACGTAACTGGGTGATTATAAAGGTGCTCTACAGGTGTCTCCGATGGTGTTCGTTGAGTTGGCATTGATCGATATTAGGATTTGTCACTCCGATTGTCGGAGAGGTATCTCTGGGCCCTCTCGGTAATGCACATCACTATAAGCCTTGCAAGCAATGTAACTAATGAGTTAGTTACGAATGATGCACTACGGAACGAGTAAAGAGACTTGCCGGTAAGAGATTGAGCTAGGTATTGAGATACCGACGATCGATTCTCGGGCAAGTAACATACCGATGACAAAGGGAACAACGTATGTTGTTATGCGGTTTGACCGATAAAGATCTTCATAGAATATGTAGGAACCATTATGAGCATCCAGGTTCCTCTATTGGTTATTGACCGGAGACGTGTCTCTGTCATATCTACATAGTTCTCGAACCCGTAGGGTCCGCACGCTTAAAGTTCTGTGAAGATCGGTATTATGAGTTTTTGTCTTTTGATGTACTGAAGGTAGTTCGGAGTCCCGGATATGATCACGGACATAACGAGGAGTCTCAAAATGGTCGAGACGTAAATATAGATATATTGGAAGCCTATATATGGACATCGGAATGGTTCCGGGTGAAATCGGGATTTTACCGGAGTACCGGGAGGTTACCGGAACCCCCCGGTAATTGTATGGGCCTTAATGGGCCATAGTGGAGAGAGAGAGAGGAGGCTAGGGCAGGCCGCGCGCCCCCTCCCCCTCTGGTCCGAATTGGACTAGGAGGGGGGCGGCGCCCCCCTTTCCTTCCTCCCTCTCTCCCCCTTCCTTCTCTCCTAGTCCAACTAGGAAAGGGGGATCCTACTCCCGGTGGCAGTAGGACTCCTCCTGGCGCGCCCTGCTAGTGCCGGCCGGCCTCCCCCCTTTCTGCTTTATATACGGGGGCAGGGGGTGCTACCTCTTGAGCACTGCGTTGGTTTTCCCTTGAAGAGGAAAGGATGATGCAGCAAAGTAGCGTAAGTATTTCCCTCAGTTTTTGAGAACCAAGGTATCAATCCAGTAGGAGGCTACGCGTGAGTCCCTCGTACCTGCACAATACACATAAATCTTCGCAACCAACGCGATAAGGGGTTGTCAATCCCTTCACGGTCACTTACGAGAGTGAGATCTGATAGATATGATAGGATAATATTTTTGGTATTTTTGTCATAAAGATGCAAAGTAAAATAAAAGCAAAGTAAAAAAGCAAAGGAAATAACTAAGTGTTGGAAGATTAATATGATGAAGATAGACCCGGGGGCCATAGGTTTCACTAGTGGCTTCTCTCAAGAGCATAAGTATTTTATGGTGGGTGAACAAATTATTGTTAAGCAACTGACAGAATTGAGCATAGTTATGAGAATATCTAGGTATGATCATGTATATAGGCATCACGTCCGAGACAAATAGACCGACTCCTGCCTGCATCTACTACTATTACTCCACTCATCGATCGCTATCCAGCATGCATCTAGAGTATTAAGTTCATGAAAACAGTGTAACGCCTTAAGCAAGATGACATGATGTAGAGGGATAAATTCATGCAATATGATAAAACCCCATCTTGTTATCCTCGATGGCAACAATACAATACATGCCTTGCTGCCCCTACTATCACTGGGAAAGGACACCGCAAGATTGAACCCAAAGCTAAGCACTTCTCCCATTGCAAGAAAGATCAATCTGGTAGGCCAAACCAAACTGATAATTTGAAGAGACTTGCAAAGATAACCAATCATACATAAAAGAATTCAGAGAAGATTCAAGTATTGTTCATAGATAATCTTGATCATAAACCCACAATTCATCGGTCTCAACAAACACACCGCAAAAAAGAAGATTACATCGAATAGATCTCCACGAGAGAGGGGGAGAACATTGTATTGAGATCCAAAAAGAGAGAAGAAGCCATCTAGCTACTAACTATGGACCCGAAGGTCTGAGGTAAACTACTCACACTTCATCAGAGAGGCTATGGTGTTGATGTAGAAGCCCTCCGTGATGGATGCCCTCTCCGGCGGAGCTCCGGAACAGGCCCCAAGATGGGATCTCGTGGGTACAGAAGGTTGCGGTGGTGGAATTAGGTTTTTGGCTCCGTATCTGATCGTTTGGGGTACGTAGGTATATATAGGAGGAAGGAGTACGTCGGTGGAGCAACAGGGGGCCCACGAGGGTGGAGGGCCCATCCTAGGGGGCCCACGAGGGTGGAGGGCCCCTGCGTCGGTAACTTCATCAACACCGTCACCACGCCGTCGTGCTGACGAAGCTCTTCCCCGAAGCTCTACTGGACGTGAGTTCGCAGGACGTCACCGAGCTGAACGTGTGCTGAACGCGGAGGTGCCGTATGTTCGGTACTGAGGATTGGTCGATCGTGAAGACATACGACTACATCAACCGCGTTGTCATAACGCTTCCGCTTACGGTCTACGAGGGTACGTGGACGACACTCTCCCCTCTCATTGCTATGCATCACCATGATCTTGCGTGTGCGTAGGAATTTTTTTTGAAATTACTACGTTCCCCAACAGTGGCATCCGAGCCAGGTTTATGCGTAGATGTTATATGCACGAGTAGAAAACAAGTGAGTTGTGGGCGATACAAGTCATACTTCTTAGTAGCATGTCATACTTTGGTTCGGCGGCATTGTTGGATGAAGCGGCCCAGACCGACATTAGGCGTAGGCTCACGCGAGACTGGTTCTACCGACGTGCTTTGCACACAGGTGGCTGGCGGGTGTCAGTTTCTCCAACTTTAGATGAACCGAGTGTGACTACGCCCGGTCCTTGAGAAGGTTAAAACAGCACTAACTTGACGAAATATCGTTGTGGTTTTGATGCGTAGGTAAGAATGGTTCTTGCTCAGCCCGTAGCAGCCACGTAAAACTTGCAACAACAAAGTAGAGGACGTCTAACTTGTTTTTGCAGGGCATTTGTGATGTGATATGGTCAAGACATGATGCTATATTTTATTGTATGAGATGATCATGTTTTGTAAACATAGTTATCGGCGACTGGCAGGAGCCACATGGTTGTCGCTTTACTGTATGCAATGCAATCGCCCTGTTATTGCTTTACTTTATCACTAAGCGGTAACGATAGTCGTAGAAGCAATAGTTGGCGAGACGACAACGATGCTATGATGGAGATCAAGATGTCGCGCCGGTGACGATGGTGATCATGACGGTGCTTTGGAGATGGAGATCAACGACACAAGATGATGATGGCCATATCATATCACTTATATTGATTGCATGTGATGTTTATCCTTTATGCATCTTATTCTACTATGATTGACGGTAGCATTATAAGATGATCTCTCACTAAATTTCAAGGTACAAGTGTTCTCCCTGAGTATGCACCGTTGCCAAAGTTCGTCGTGCCGAGACACCACGTGATGATCGGGTGTGATAAGCTCAACGTCCTTATACAACGGGTGCAAGCCAGTTTTGCACACGCAGAATACTCGGGTAAAACTTGACGAGCCTAGCATATGCAGATATGGCCTCGGAACACTGAGACCGAAAGGTCGAACGTGAATCATATAGTAGATATGATCAACATAGTGATGTTGACCATTGAAAACTACTCCATTTCACGTGATGATCGGTTATGGTTTAGTTGATTTGGATCACGTGATCACTTAGATGATAAGAGAGATGTCTATCTAAGTGGGAGTTCTTAAGTAATATGATTAATTGAACTTAAATTTATCATGAACTTAGTACTTGATAGTATTTTGCTTGTCTATGTTGTTGTAGATAGATGGCTCGTGCTGTTGTTCCGTTGAATTTTAATGCGTTCCTTGAGAAAGCAAAGTTGAAAGATGATGGTAGCAATTACACGGACTGGGTCCATAACTTGAGGATTATCCTCATTGTTGCACAGAAGAATTACGTCCTGGAAGCACTGATGGGTGCCAGGCCTGCTGCAGATGCAACTGACGACGTTAAGAACGTCTGGCAGAGCAAAGCTGATGACTACTCGATAGTTCAGTGTGCCATGCTTTACGGCTTAGAACCGAGACTTCAACGACGTTTTGAACGTCATGGAGCATATGAGATGTTCCAGGAGTTGAAGTTAATATTTCAAGCAAATGCCCGAATTGAGAGATATGAAGTCTCCAATAAGTTCTACAACTGCAAGATGGAAGAGAATAGTTTTGTCAGTGAACATATACTCAAAATGTCTGGGTATAATAATCACTTGATTGAACTGGGAGTTAATCTTCCGGATGATAGTGTCATTGACAGAATTCTTCAATCACTGCCACCAAGCTACAAGAGCTTCGTGATGAACTATAATATGCAAGGGATGGATAAGACAATTCCCGAGCTCTTCGCAATGCTAAAGGCTGCGGAGGTAGAAATCAAGAAGGAGCATCAAGTGTTGATGGTCAACAAGACCACCAGTTTCAGGAAAAAGGGCAAAGGGAAGAAAAAGGGGAACTTCAAGAAGAACGGCAAACAAGTTGCTGCTCAGGAGAAGAAACCTAAGTCTGGACCTAAGCCTGAGACTGAGTGCTTCTACTACAAACAGAATGGTCATTGGAAGCGGAACTGCCCCAAGTATTTGGCGGATAAGAAGGATGGCAAGGTGAACAAAGGTATATGTGATATACATATTATTGATGTGTACCTTACTAAAGCTCGTAGTAGCACCTGGGTATTTGATACTGGTTCTGTTGCTAATATTTGCAACTCGAAACAGGGACTACGGATTGAGCGAAGATTGGCTAAGGACGAGGTGATGATGGGCGTGGGAAATGGTTCCAAAGTCGATGTGATCGCCGTCGGCACGCTACCTCTACATCAACCTTCGGGATTAATTTTAGACCTAAATAATTGTTATTTGGTGCCGGCGTTAAGCATGAACATTATATCTGGATCTTGTTTGATGCGAGACGGTTATTCTTTAAATCTGAGAATAATGGTTGTTCTATTTATACGAGTAATATCTTTTATGGTCATGCACCCTTGAAGAGTGGTCTATTTGTGTTGAATCTCGATAGTAGTAATACACATATTCATAATGTTGAAGGAAAAAGATGCAGAGATGATAATGATAGTGCAACTTATTTGTGGCACTGCCGTTTGGGTCATATTGGTGTAAAACACATGAAGAAACTCCATACTGATGGACTTCTGGAATCACCTGATTATGAATCACTTGGTACTTGCGAACCATGCCTCATGGAAAAGATGACTAAAACGTTGTTCTCCGAAACAATGGAGCGAGCAACAGATTTATTGGAAATCATACATACTAATGTATGTGGTCCAATGAATATTGAGGCTCGCAGCGGGTATCGTTATTTTCTCACCTTCACAGATGATTTGAGAAGATATGGGTATATCTACTTAATGAAACATAAGTCTGAAACATTTGAAAAGTTCAAAGAATTTCAGAGTGAATTGGAAAATCATTGTAACAAGAAAATAAAGTTTCTACGATGTGAACGTGGAGGAGAATATTTGAGTTACGAGTTTGGTCTACATTTGAAACAATGTGGAATAGTTTCGCAACTCACGCCACCCGGAACACCACAGCGTAATGGTGTGTCCGAATGTCGTAATCGTACTTTACTAGATATGGTGCGGTCTATGATGTCTCTTACTGATTTACCGCTATCGTTTTGGGGTTATGCTTTAGAGACGGCTGCATTCACGTTAAATAGGGCACCATCAAAATCCGTTGAGACGATGCCTTATGAACTGTGGTTTGGCAAGAAACCAAAGTTGTCGTTTCTTAAAGTTTGGGGCTGCGATGCTTATGTGAAAAAGCTTCAACCTGATAAGCTCGAATACAAATAGGAGAAATGTGTCTTCATAGGATAGGATACCCAAAGGAAACTATTGGGTACACCTTCTATCACAGATCCGAAGGCAAGACATTTGTTGCTAAGAATGGATCCTTTCTAGAGAAGGAGTTTCTCTCGAAAGAAGTGTGAGAGGAAAGTAGAACTTGATGAGGTAACTATACCTGCTCCCTTATTGGAAAGTAGTTCATCACAAAAACCGGTTTCTGTGACACCTACACCAATTAGTGAGCAAGCTAATGATATTGATCATGAATCTGCAGATCAAGTTACTACCGAACCTCGTAGGTCAACCAGAGTAAGATCCGCACCAGAGTGGTACGGTAATCCTGTTCTGGAAGTCATGTTACTAGACCATGGCGAACCTACGAACTATGAGGAAGCGATGATGAGCCTAGATTCCGCGAAATGGCTTGAGGCCATGAAATCTGAGATGGGATCCATGTATGAGAACAAAGTGTGTACTTTGGTTGACTTGTCCGATGATCGGCAGGCCATAAAAAATAAATGGATCTTCAAGAAGAAGACTGACGCTGACGGTAATGTTACTGTCTACAAAGCTCGACTTGTTGCGAAAGGTTTTTGACAAGTTCAAGGGGTTGGACTACGATGAGACTTTCTCACCCGTAGCGATGCTTAAGTCTGTCCGAATCATGTTAGCAATTGCCGCATTTTATGATTATGAAATTTGGCAAATGGATGTCAAAACTGCATTCCTGAATGGATTTCTGGAAGAAGAGTTGTATATGAAGCAACCAGAAGGTTTTGTCGATCCAAAGGGTGCTAACAAAGTATGCAAGCTCCAGCGATCCATTTATGGACTGGTGCAAGCCTCTCGAAGTTGGAATAAATGTTTTGATAGTGTGATTAAAGCATATGGTTTTATACAGACTTTTGGAGAAGCCTGTATTTACAAGAAAGTGAGTGGGAGCTCTGCAGCATTTCTAATATTATATGTGGATGACATATTGTTGATTTGAAATGATATAGAATTTCTGGATAGCATAAAAGGATACTTGAATAAGAGTTTTCCAATAGAAGACCTCGGTGAAGCTGCTTATATATTGGGCATCAAGATCTATAGAGATAGATCAAGACGCTTAATTGGACTTTCACAAAGCACATACCTTGATAAAGTTTTGAAAAGGTTCAAAATGGATCAAGCAAAGAAAGGGTTCTTGCCTGTGTTACAAGGTGTGAAGTTGAGTCAGACTCAATGCCCGACCACTACAGAAGATAGAGAGAAAATGGAAAGTGTTCCCTATGCTTCAGCCATAGGCTCTATCATGTATGCAATGTTGTGTACCAGACCTGATGTGTGCCTTGCTATTAGTTTAGCAGGGAGGTACCAAAGTAATCCAGGAGTGGATCACTGGACAGCGGTCAAGAACATCCTAAAATACCTGAAAAGGACTAAGGATATGTTTCTCATTTATGGAGGTGACAAAGAGCTCATCGTAAGTGGTTCCGTCGATGCAAGCTTTGACATTGATCTGGACGATTCTAATTCGCAAACCGGATACGTGTTTATATTAAACGGTGGAGCTGTCAGTTGGTGCAGTTCTAAACAAAGTGTTGTGGCAGGATCTACATGTGAAGCAGAGTACATAGCTGCTTCGGAAGCAGCAAATGAAGTAGTTTGGATGAAGGAGTTCATATCCGATCTAGGTGTCATACCTAGTGCATCGGGTCCAATGAAAATCTTTTGTGACAATACTGGTGCAATTGCCTTGGCAAAGGAATCCAGATTTCACAAGAGATCCAAGCACATCAAGAGACGCTTCAATTCCATCCGGGATCAAGTCCAGGTGGGAGACATAGAGATTTGCAAGATACATAAGGATCTGAATGTTGCAGACCCGTTGACTAAGCCTCTTCCACGAGCAAAACATGATCAGCACCAAGACTCCAAGGGTGTTAGAATCATTACTATGTAATCTAGATTATTGACTCTAGTGCAAGTGGGAGACTGAAGGAAATATGCCCTAGAGGCAATAATAAAGTTATTATCTATTTCCTCATATATGATAAATGTTTATTATTCATGCTAGAATTGTAAACATAATACATGTGTGAATACATAGACAAACACAGTGTCACTAGTATGCCTCTACTTGACTAGCTTGTTGATCAAAGATGGTTGAGTTTCCTAGCCAGAGACATGAGTTGTCATTTGATTAACGGGATCACATCATTAGGAGAATGATGTGATTGACTTGACCCATTTCGTTAGCTTAGCACTTGATCGTTTATTTTACTGTTGTTGCTTTCTCCATGACTTATACATGTTCCTATGACTATGAGATTATGCAACTCCCGAATACCGGAGGAACACTTTGTGTGCTACCAAACGTCACAACGTAACTGGGTGATTATAAAGGTGCTCTACAGGTGTCTCCAATGGTGTTCGTTGAGTTGGCATAGATCGAGATTAGGATTGGTCACTCCGATTGTCAGAGAGGTATCTCTGGGCCCTCTCGGTAATGCACATCACTATAAGCCTTGCAAGCAATGTGACTAATGAGTTAGTTGCGGGATGATGCATTACGGAACAAGTAAAGAGACTTGCCGGTAACGAGATTGAACTAGGTATTGAGATACCGACAATCGAATCTCGGGCAAGTAACATACCGATGACAAAGGTAACAACGTATGTTGTTATGCGGTTTGACCGATAAAGATGTTCGTAGAATATGTGGGAGCCAATATGAGTTAGTTACAGGATGATGCACTACGGAACGAGTAAAGAGACTTGCCGGTAATGAGATTGAGCTAGGCATTGAGATACCGATGATCGAATCTCGGGCAAGTAACATATCGATGACAAAGGGAACAACGTATGCTGTTTTGCGGTTTGACCGATAAAGATCTTCGTGGAATATGTAGGAACCAATATGAGCATCCAGGTTCCGCTATTGGTTATTGACCGAAGACGTGTCTCGGTCATGTCTACATAGTTCTCGAACCCGTAGGGTCCGCACGCTTAAAGTTCTGTGACGATCGGTATTATGAGTTTTTGTGCTTTGATGTACCGAAGGTAGTTTGGAGTCCCGGATATGATCACGGACATAACGAGGAATCTCAAAATGGTCGAGACGTAAAGATCGATATATTGGAAGCCTATATTTGGACATCAGAATGGTTCCGGGTGAAATCGGGATTTTACCGGAGTACTGGGAGGTTACCGGAACCCCCCGGTAATTGTATGGGCGTTAATGGGCCATAGTGGAGAGAGAGAGAGGAGACCAGGGCAGGCCACGCGCCCCCTCCCCATCTGGTCCGAATTGGACTAGGAGGGGGGCGGTGACGCCCTTTCCTTCCTCCCTCTCTCCCCCTTCCTTCTCCCCTAGTCCAACTAGGAAAGGGGGGAATCCTACTCCTGGTGGGAGTAGGACACCTCCTGGCACGCCCTGCTAAGGCCGGCTGGCCTCCCCCCTTGCTCCTTTATATACGGGGGCAGGGGGCACCCCATAGACACACAAGTTGTTCATTGATCTCTCTTAGCCGTATGTGGTGCCCCCTCCACCATAATCCACCTCGGTCATATCGTAGTGGTGCTTAGGTGAAGCCCTGCGTCGGTAAATTCATCAACACCGTCACCACGTCGTCGTGCTGACGAAGCTCTTCCCCGAAGCTCTACTGGATCATGAGTTCACGGGACGTCACCGAGCTAAACGTGTGCTGAACGCGGAGGTGCCGTACGTTCGATACTGAGGATCGGTCGATCGTGAAGACGTACGACTACATCAACTGCGTTGTCATAACGCTTCCGCTTACAGTCTACGAGGGTACATGGACGACACTCTCCCCTCTCGTTGCTATGCATCACCATGATCTTGCGTGTGCGTAGGATTTTTTTGAAATTACTATGTTCCCCAACAAGAAGCTCCCTGCACCCGATCCCCTCGCCGCCTCCACCGCGAGACCCCCACGCCCGACCTCCTCCTTGCTGCCCTTGGCGCCACGCCCTCGTCCCGTTCCCCTTTGCCCCCTCCTCGTCGCCAGAGTCTAGCAGCCGGACTAGCAGGAGGCCGTCGCCGCCATGAACGCCCGCAGGAGCGCCAACGCCACCAGGCCGCCGTCCCGCACCCAAGCTCCTCCGCCCCTGAGCTCCGTTCGCACTGCCGTTTGCCCGGATCCGGCGCCGGCCGACCAGGATCCACTCGTCTTCGATGTTCCCGGCGCTATCGGAACCACGCTTCAAGTCCACGCCGTCAAGCTCCACGTCGCCGCCCCTGCTTCGCTTCGAGCCCTCCTCTGCGTCGCTCGCTTAGACCGCCAGCAGGCTTAGCTTGCCAAGGCTCGACCGTGCTGCTTCCTCGATGGCCCAGCTGCCCGTCCTCATCGATGCGCCCGACCTCTTCACCGCGTCGCTTCCTCGAGCTCCCTCCTGCCCTGAACGCGTCCAGCTGGAGGTCTCCGCGCCTTCGTCTTGCTGCTGCACGACATCTCCGCGGGTCAACCTCTGCCTTTTGCCGTTTTGAGGCAGCCCCACGCCAAATACCATCTCTGAGGATTTTCGTCAAGTACCATCTCACGGGATCTCGTCAAGACCGATGCCCGAACAAGTACACACTATGAGGATACTCCGAGTTCAACTCGTTGTCGTGTACAACTACCATCGTCTCGGATTGCGCCAAGTACCACGACGCCCAGAGCCCTCAGATCCATCAAGTTCGACTACGACTCGTGTACGACTACACGGGATTCCCTGGACACTAAATTCAACGATGCGTCAAGTACCTCTACCGATGAAACAAACATCTACGTAACATGTACGTCTACCACCGCGTGGGTTCGACAAGAAGACGTGTACCACTACTTCCACTACGACCGTCCTGAGAACGTCTACTTCCCCTACACCGCATTGAACCCGATCCGCTCCCAAAATGCACGCTACAAAGGTATAATGACGAGATGACGCCCGTGAACGAATGCATGTGTGTTGTATGAGATGCTCGTGGTTGCACCGTTTCCGAGTTGTCATTGCATGTTACTCCTCGTTTGCCATGCCACCGACATGTGGGAACCCGGTAATCGGGATCACCCCACCATCTCTAGCATGTTCCGCACATCCGCACACTTGCTTCTTTTGCACCGATATCTTGACGAGTTGTCGGATCATCGGAATATTACCGTGGCATCATTTTCCGTTGTCGTTTCCGTGGCACCCCTTCCGCCATGGTGACCAAATGCTTCATAACATGCCTCATATCATATTCTATGAACATTTTCATAAAATTGCATAAAACTTGTTTATGTCATCCGCATCATGATAACAACATTTAAAATGTTTAAAATTGTGTTTGCATTAAATTGCTAAATTGCATATGAGGATTTTCCGGAATTGTTGTTTATTGTTCCGGCCACATTTAAACTTGGCTAAATAGTTTGATTAATTATGCTTCACCTCTTGCCATGTTTAACAACATTTAATATTGTTGGGTAGCATAAACAAGAGCAAACTAAATAATTGATGTGGTGTTTCGTCAATATGCAACTCATTGCAAAGCTCCACTTAACTTGTAGTATTGTTTGTGCACTTTGCCATGCCATGCCACTTTAAACCGGACATGCATCATCCTTAGTTGTGCATCATGCCATGTTTATGCTTGTGTGTTTACCATGTTGCTTGCTTCTTTCCGGTTTGCTTCTCTCATTAGCTTCGGTTTTGTTCCGGAGTTGTGAGGATTCGTTCGACTACGTCCATTTGTCTTCTTCATGGACTCGTTCTTCTTCCTAGCGGGATTTCAGTCAAGATGACCATTACCCTCGATATCACTTCTATCTTTGCTTACTATGCTTGCACTACCTACCACTTGTTTATCATGCCTCCCATATTGCCATGCCAAGCCTCTGACCATCCTTCCTAGCAAACCGTTGTTTGGCTAAGCTACCGCTTTTGCTCAGCCCCTCTTATAGCGTTGTTAGTTGCAGGTGAAGTCGAAGTTTGCTCCATGTTGGCACATGATGATTTTGGGATATCACAATATCTCTTATTTAATTAATGCATCTATATACTTGGTAAAGGGTGGAAGGCTCGGCCTTATGCCTGGTGTTTTGTTCCACTCTTGCCGCCCTAGTTTCCGTCATACCAGTGTTATGTTCCTTGATTTTGCGTTCGTTACGCGGTTGGGGTTATGGGACCCCCTTGACAGTTCGCTTTGAATAAAACTCCTCCAGCAAGGCCCAACCTTGGTTTTACATTTGCCTACCTAAGCCTTTCCCTTGGGTTTTCGGCGAGCCCGAGGGTCATCTTATTATACCCCCTCGGGCCAGTGCTCCTCTGAGTGTTGGTCCAAACTAGAGCACCGTGCGGGACCGTCCCTTGGCAACTTGCGTTATGTTGGTACTTGTACGCTTAGCTTATCCGGTGTGCCCTGAGAACGAGATATGTGCAGCTTGTTGGAGATCGTTGCAGAAATTAAAAAATTTCTATGCATCACCAAGAACAATCTATGGAGTCTTCTAGCAACGAGAGGGAAAAGAGTGCATCTACATACCCTTGTAGATCGCGAGCGGAAGCGTTCAAGTGAACGGGGTTGATGGAGTCGTACTCGTCGTGATCCAAATAACCGATGACCGAGTGCCGAACGGACGGCACCTCCGCGTTCAACACACGTACGGTTGGGGAAGACGTCTCCTCCTTCTTGGTCCAGCAAGGGGAGGGAGAGGTTGATGGAGATCCAGCAGCACGACGGCGTGGTGGTGGAAGCAGCGGGGATCTCGGCATGGCTTCGCCAAGCTCAGCGAGAGGGAGAGGTGTCAAGGGAGGTAGAGGGAAGCGCCAGGGGCTTGGGTGCGGCTGCCCTCCCTCCCCCCTCTTTATATAGGGCCCCTGGGGGAGCGCCGGCCCTAGGAGATCCAATCTCCAAGGGGGCGACGGCCAAGGGAGTGGCTTGCCCCCCAAGCAAAGTGGGGCGCCCCCCACCCCTAGGGTTTCCAACCCTAGGCGCAGGGGGAGGCCCAAGGGGGGCGCACCAGCCCAACAGGGGCTGGTTCCCCTCCCACTTCAGCCCATGGGGCCCTCCGGGATAGGTGGCCCCACCCGGTGGACCCCCGGGACCCTTCCGGTGGTCCCGGTACAATACCGGTGACTCCCGAAACTTTCCCGGTGGCCGAAACTGGACTTCCTATATACAATTCTTCACCTCCGGACCATTCCGGAACTCCTCGTGACATCTGGGATCTCATCCGGGACTCCGAACAACTTTCGGATTTCCGCATACTAATATCTCTACAACCCTAGCGTCACCGAACCTTAAGTGTGTAGACCCTACGGGTTCGGGAGACAAGCAGACATGACCGAGATGACTCTCCGGTCAATAACCAACAGCGGGATCTGGATACCCATGTTGGCTCCCACATGTTCCACGATGATCTCATCGGATGAACCATGATGTCGAGGATTCAATCAATCCCGTATACAATTCCCTTTGTCAATCGGTACGTTACTTGCCCGAGATTCGATCGTCGGTATCCCAATACCTTGTTCAATCTCGTTACCGGCAAGTCACTTTACTCGCACGGTAATGCATGATCCCGTGACCAAACACTTGGTCACATTGAGCTCATTATGATGATGCATTATTGAGTGGGCCCAGAGATACCTCTCCGTCATACGGAGTGACAAATCCCAGTCTCGATTCGTGCCAACCCAACAGACACTTTCGGAGATACCCGTAGTGCACCTTTATAGCCACCCAGTTACGTTGTGACGTTTGGCACACCCAAAGCACTCCTATGGTATCCGGGAGTTGCACAATCTCATGGTCTAAGGAAATGATACTTGACATTTGGAAAAGCTCTAGCAAACGAACTACACGATCTTGTGCTATGCTTAGGATTGGGTCTTGTCCATCACATCATTCTCCTAATGATGTGATCCCGTTATCAATGACATCCAATGTCCATAGTCAGGAAACCATGACTAACTGTTGATCAACGAGCTAGTCAACTAGAGGCTCACTAGGGACATGTTGTGGTCTATGTATTCACATATGTATTACGATTTCCGGATAACACAATTATAGCATGAACAATAGACAATTATCATGAACAAGGAAATATAATATAAACCATTTTATTATTGCCTCTAGGGCATATTTCCAACAGTCTCCCACTTGCACTAGAGTCAATAATCTAGTTACATTGTGATGAATCGAACACCCATAGAGTTCTGGTGTTGATCATGTTTTGCTCTAGGGAGAGGTTTAGTCAACGGATCTGCTACATTCAGGTCCGTATGTACTTTACAAATATCTATGTCTCCATCTTGAACATTTTCACGAATGGAGTTGAAGCGACGCTTGATATGCCTGGTCTTCCTGTGAAACCTGGGCTCCTTGGCAAGGGCAATAGCTCCAGTGTTGTCACAGAAGAGAGTCACCGGGCCCGACGCATTGGGAATAACTCCTAGGTCGGTAATGAACTCCTTCACCCAGATTGCTTCTTGTGCTGCCTCTGAGGCCGCCATGTATTCCGCTTCACATGTAGATCCTGGCACAACGCTTTGCTTGCAACTGCACCAGCTTACTGCCCCACCATTCAAAATATACACGTATCCGGTTTGTGACTTAGAGTCATCCAGATCTGTGTCGAAGCTAGCATCGACGTAACCCTTTACGACGAGCTCTTCGTCACCTCCATAAACGAGAAACATATCCTTAGTCCTCTTCAGGTACTTCAGGATATTCTTGACCGCTGTCCAGTGTTCCATGCCGGGATTACTTTGGTACCTTCCTACCAAACTTACGGCAAGGTTTACATCAGGTCTGGTACACAGCATGGCATACATAATAGACCCTATGGCCGAGGCATAGGGGACGACACTCATCTTTTCTCTATCCTCTACCGTGGTCGGGCATTGAGCCGTGCTCAATTGCACACCTTGGAATATAGGCAAGAACCCCTTCTTGGACTAATCCATATTGAACTTCTTCAATATCTTGTCAAGGTACGTACTTTGTGAAAGACCAATGAGGCGTCTTGATCTATCTCTATAGATCTTGATGCCTAATATATAAGCAGCTTCTCCAAGGTCCTTCATTGAAAAACACTTGTTCAAGTAGGCCTTTATGCTTCCCAAGAATTCTATATCATTTCCCATCAACAGTATGTCATCCACATATAATATGAGAAATGCTACAGAGCTCCCACTCACTTTCTTGTAAACACAGGCTTCTCCATAAGTCTGTGTAAACCCAAACGCTTTGATCATCTCATCAAATCGAATGTTCCAACTCCGAGATGCTTGCACCAGCCCATAGATGGAGCGCTGGAGCTTGCATACCTTGTTAGCATTCTTAGGATCGACAAAACCTTCCGGCTGCATCATATACAATTCTTCCTTAAGAAAGCCGTTAAGGAATGCCGTTTTCACGTCCATTTGCCATATCTCATAATCATAGTATGCGGCAATTGCTAACATGATTCGGATGGACATCAGCTTCGCTACGGGCGAGAAAGTCTCATCGTAGTCAACCCCTTGAACTTGTCGATAACCCATAGCGACAAGTCGAGCTTTATAGATGGTAACATTACCATCCGCATCCGTCTTCTTCTTAAAGATCCATTTGTTTTCTATCGCTCGCCGATCATCGGCCAAGTCTGTCAAAGTCCATACTTCGTTTTCATGCATGGATCGTATCTCGGATTTCATGGCTTCTAGCCATTTGTCGGAATCTAGGCCCGCCATTGCTTCTTCATAGTTTGAAGGTTTACCGTTGTCTAACAACATGATTTCCAGGACAGGGTTGCCATACCACTCTGGTGTGGAACGTGTCCTCGTGGACCTATGAAGTTTAGTAGTAACTTGATCTGAAGTACCTTGATCATCATCATTAGCTTCCTCTCTAATCAGTGCAGGCACCACAGGAACATCTTCCTGAGCTGCGCTACTTTCCGGTTCAAGAGGTAGTACTTCATCAAGTTCCACTTTCCTCCCACTTACTTCATTCGAGAGAAACTCTTTCTCCAGAAAGGACCCGTTCTTGGCAACAAAGATCTTGCCTTCGGATCTGAGGTAGAAGGTATAGCCAATGGTTTCCTTAGGGTATCCTATGAAGAAGCATTTTTCCGACTTGGGTTCGAGCTTTTCAGGTTGAAGTTTCTTGACATAAGCATCGCATCCCCAAACTTTTAGAAACGACAGCTTAGGTTTCTTCCCAAACCATAATTCATATGGTGTCGTCTCAACGGATTTCGACGGAGCCCTATCTAAAGTGAATGCGGCAGTCTCTAAAGCATAGCCCCAAAATGAGAGCGGTAGATCGGTAAGAGACATCATAGATCGCACCATATCCAATAGAGTGCGATTACGATGTTCGGACACACCATTTTGCTGAGGTGTTCCAGGCGGCGTGAGTTGTGAAACTATTCCACATTTCCTTAAGTGTGTGCCAAATTCGTGACTCAAATATTCCCCTCCATGATCTGATCGTAAGAATTTTATTTTCCTGTCACGTTGATTCTCAACCTCACTCTGAAATTCCTTGAAGTTTTCAAAGGTCTCAGACTTGTGTTTCATTAGGTAGACATACCCATATCTACTCAAGTCATCAGTGAGAGTGAGAACATAAAGATAGCCACCGCGAGCCTCAACACTCATTGGACCGCACACATCAGTATGTATGATTTCCAATAAGTTGGTTGCTCGCTCCATTGTTCCGGAGAACGGAGTCTTGGTCATCTTACCCATGAGGCATGGTTCGCACGTGTCAAATGATTCGTAATCAAGAGACTCTAAAAGTCCATCAGCATGGAGCTTCTTCATGCGCTTGACACCAATGTGACCAAGACGGCAGTGCCACAAGTATGTGGGACTATCATTATCAACCTTACATCTTTTGGTACTCACACTATGAATATGTGTAACACTACGTTCGAGATTCATTAAGAATAAACCATTAACCAGCGGGGCATGACCATAAAACATATCTCTCATATAAATAGAACAACCATTATTCTTGGATTAAATGAGTAGCCATCTCGAATTAAACGAGATCCTGATACAATGTTCATGCTCAAAGCTGGCACTAAATAACAATTATTGTGGTTTAAAACTAATCCCGTAGGTAAATGTAGAGGTAGCGTGCCGACGGCGATCACATCGACCTTGGAACCATTCCCGATGCGCATCGTCACCTCGTCCTTTGCCAGTCTCCGTTTATTCCGCAGCTCCTGCTTTGAGTTACAAATATGAGCAACCGCACCGGTATCAAATACCCAGGAGCTACTACGAGTGCTGGAAAGGTACACATCAATAACATGTATATCACATATACCTTTGGTGTTGCCGGCCTTCTTGTCCGCTAAGTACTTGGGGCATTTCCGCTTCCAGTGACCACTTCCCTTGCAATAAAAGCACTCAGTCTCAGGCTTGGGTCCATTCTTTGGCTTCTTCCCGGCAACTGGCTTACCGGGCGCGGCAACTCCCTTGTCGTCCTTCTTGAAGTTCTTCTTACCCTTGCCTTTCTTGAACTTAGTGGTTTTATTCACCATCAACACTTGATGTTCCTTTTTGATCTCCACCTCCGCTGATTTCAGCATTGAATATACCTCAGGAATGGTCTTTTCCATCCCTGGATATTGAAGTTCATCACAAAGCTCTTGTAGCTCGGTGGAAGCGACTGAAGGATTCTGTCAATGACCGTGTCATCCGGGAGATTAACTCCCAGCTGAGTCAAGCGGTTGTGTAACCCAGACATTTTGAGTATGTGCTCACTGACAGAACTATTTTCCTCCATCTTACAACTGAAGACCTTGTCGGAGACTTCATATCTCTCGACCCGGGCATGAGCTTGGAAAACCATTTTCAGCTCTTCGAACATCTCATATGCTCCGTGTTGCTCAAAACGCTTTTGGAGCCCCGGTTCTAAGCTGTAAAGCATGCCGCACTGAACGAGTGAGTAATCATCAGCACGCTGCTGCCAAGCGTTCATAACGTCTTGGTTCCGGAGTTGTGAGGATTCGTTCGACTACATCCATTTGTCTTCTTCATGGACTCGTTCTTCTTCCTAGCGGGATTTCAGTCAAGATGACCATTACCCTCGATATCACTTCTATCTTTGCTTGCTATGCTTACACTACCTACCACTTGTTTATCATGCCTCCCATATTGCCATGCCAAGCCTCTAACCATCCTTCCTAGCAAACCGTTGTTTGGCTAAGCTACCGCTTTTGCTCAGCCCCTCTTATAGCGTTGTTAGTTGCAGGTGAAGTTGAAGTTTGCTCCATGTTGGCACATGATGATTTTGGGATATCACAATATCTCTTATTTAATTAATGCATCTATATACTTGGTAAAGGGTGGAAGGCTCGGCCTTATGCCTGGTGTTTTGTTCAACTCTTGCCGCCCTAGTTTCCGTCATACCGGTGTTATGTTCCTTGATTTTGCGTTCGTTACGCGGTTGGGGTTATGGGACCCCCTTCACAGTTCGCTTTGAATAAAACTCCTCCAGCAAGGCCCAACCTTGGTTTTACATTTGCCTACCTAAGCCTTTCCCTTGGGTTTTCGCGAGCCCGAGGGTCATCTTATTTTACCCCCTCGGGCCAGTGCTCCTCTGAGTGTTGGTCCAAACTAGAGCACCGTGCGGGAACGTCCCTTGGCAACTTGGGTTATGTTGGTACTTGTACGCTTAGCTTATCTGGTGTGCCCTGAGAACGAGATATGTGCAGCTTGTTGGAGATCGTTGCAGAAATTAAAAAAATTCTACGCATCACCAAGAACAATCTATGGAGTCTTCTAGCAACAAGAGGGAAAAGAGTGCATCTACATACCCTTGTAGATCGCGAGCGGAAGCGTTCAAGTGAACGGGGTTGATGGAGTCGTACTCGTCGTGATCCAAATCACCGATGACCGAGCGTCGAACGGACGGCACCTCCGCGTTCAACACACATACGGTTGGGGAAGACGTCTCCTCCTTCTTGATCTAGCAAGGGGAGGGAGAGGTTGATGGAGATCCAGCAGCACGACGGCGTGGTGGTGGAAGCAGCGGGGATCTCGGCAGAGCTTCGCCAAGCTCAGCGAGAGGGAGAGGTGTCACGGGAGGGAGAGGGAAGCGCCAGGGGCTTGGGTGCGGCTGCCCTCCCTCCCCCCTCTTTATATAGGGCCCCTGGGGGGCGCCGGCCCTAGGAGATTCAATCTCCAAGGGGGTGGCTTGCCCCCCAAGCCAAGTGGGGCGCCCCCACCCCTAGGGTTTCCAACCCTAGGCGCAGGGGGAGGCCCAAGGGGGGCGCACCAGCCCAACAGGGGCTGGTTCCCCTCCCACTTCAGCCCATGGGGCCCTCCGGGATAGGTGGCCCCACCCGGTGGACCTCCGGGACCCTTCCGGTGGTCCCGGTACAATACCGGTGACTCCCGAAACTTTCCCGGTGACCCAAACTGGACTTCCTATATACAATTCTTCACCTCCGGACCATTGCGGATCTCCTCGTGACGTCCGAGATCTCATCCGGGACTCCGAACAACTTTCGGATTTCCGTAGACTAATATCTCTACAACCTAGCGTCACCGAACCTTAAGTGTGTAGACCCTACGGGTTCGGGAGACATGCAGACATGACCGAGACGGCTCTCCGGTCAATAACCAACAGCGGGATCTGGATACCCATGTTGGCTCCCACATGTTCCACGATGATCTCATCGGATGAACCACGATGTCGAGGATTCAATCAATCCCATATACAATTCCCTTTGTCAATCGGTACGTTACTTGCCCGAGATTCGATCGTCGGTATCCCAATACCTTGTTCAATCTCGTTACCGGCAAGTCACTTTACTCGTACCGTAAGGCATGATCCCATGACCAAACACTTGGTCACATTGAGCTCATTATGATGATGCATTACCGAGTGGGCCCAGAGATACCTCTCCGTCATACGGAGTGACAAATCCCAGTCTCGATTCGTGCCAACCCAACAGACACTTTCGGAGATACCCGTAGTGCACCTTTATATCCACCCAGTTATGTTGTGACGTTTGGCACACCCAAAGCACTCCTATGGTATCCGGGAGTTGCACAATCTCATGGTCTAAGGAAATGATACTTGACATTTGGAAAAGCTCTAGCAAACGAACTACACGATCTTGTGCTATGCTTAGGATTGGGTCTTGTCCATCACATCATTCTCCTAATGATGTGATCCCGTTATCAATGACATCCAATGTCCATAGTCAGGAAACCATGACTATCTGTTGATCAACGAGCTAGTCAACTAGAGGCTCACTAGGGACATGTTGTGGTCTATGTATTCACACATGTATTACGATTTCCGGATAACACAATTATAGCATGAACAATAGACAATTATCATGAACAAGGAAATATAATAATAACCATTTTATTATTGCCTCTAGGGCATATTTCCAACACAGCTCCTATCGGGATTTGTCCGCACAGTTGGGTGGTCTTGCTGGTCTTGTTTTACCATTGTCGAAATGTCTTGTAACCGGGATTCCGAGACTGATCGGGTCTTTCCGAGAGAAGGAATATCCTTCGCTGATCGTGAGAGCTTGTGATGGGCTAAGTTGGGACACCCCTGCAGGGTATTGTCTTTCGAAAGCCGTGCCCATGGTTATGTGGCAGATGGGAATTTGTTAATGTTCAGTTGTAGAGAACTTGACACTTGACTTAATTAAAATGCATCAACCGCGTGTGTAGCCGTGATGGTCTCTTTTTGACGGAGTCTGGGAAGTGAACACGGTTTGGGTTATGTTTGAACGTAAGTAGTTTCAGGATCACTTCTTGATCACTTCTGGCTTCACGACCGTTGCGTTGCTTCTCTTCTCGCTCTTCTTTGCGCATGTTAGCCACCATATTTGCTTAGTGCTTGCTGCAGCTCCACCTCATTACACCATCCTTCCTATGAGCTTAAATAGTCTTGATCTCGCGGGTTTTGAGATTGTTGAGTCCTCGTGACTCACAGATACTACCAAAATAGTTGCAGGTGTCGACGACACCAGTGCAGGTGATGCAACCGAGCTCAAGTGGGTGTTCGACGAGGACCTTGGTCGTTACTACGTTTCTTTTCGAGATGATCAGTAGTGGTGCCAAGTTGGGACGATCGGGGATCTAACATTTGGGGTTATCTTCTTTTCATTTGTGTTTGTCCGTAGTCGGACTATGTGTGTACTCTGAATGATGTATGTTTAATTAATGTATTGTGTGAAGTGGCGATTGTAAGCCAACTCTTTATCCCAATCTTGTTCGTTACATGGGATTGTGTGAAGATGGCCCTTCTTGCGACAAAACCACCATGCAGTTATGCCTCCAAGTTGTGCCTCGACGCGTGGGAGATATAGCTGCATTGTGGGTGTTACAGTCCTCCTCCTAGTAGGAGTAGGACTCCCCCTTTCCTAGTCCAACTAGGAGGAGGAAGTGGAAAAGAAGGAAGAGGAAGAGCAGAAGGAAAGGGGGGGGGCGCCCCCCTCCCTAGTCCAATTCGGACTCTCTATAGGGAGGGGGCGCGGCTTCCCCTTGTGGGCTGCCTGCCCTCTTCCCTATGGCCCATGTAGGCCAAACTTTCCCCGGAGGGGTTCTGGTAACCCTCCGGCACTCCGGTTTTCTCCGAAACCACCCGGAACACTTCCGGTGTCCGAATATAGCCGTCCAATATATCAATCTTTATGTCTCGGCCATTTAGAGACTCCTCGTCATGTCCGTGATCACATCTGGGACTCTGAACTACCTTCGGTACATCAAAACACATAAACTCATAATACCGATCGTCACCGAACGTTAAGCGTGCGGACCCTACGGGTTCGAGAACTATGTAGAGATGACCGAGTCACGTCTCCGGTCAATAACCAATAGCGGAACCTGGATGTCCATATTGGCTCCCACATATTCTACGAACATCTTTATCGGTCAAACCGCATAACAACATACGTTGTTACCTTTGTCATCGGTATGTTACTTGCCCGAGATTCGATTGTCGGTATCTCAATACCTAGTTCAATCTCGTTACCGGCAAGTCTCTTTACTTGTTCCGTAATGCATCATCCCGCAACTAACTCATTAGTCACATTGCTTGCAAGGCTTATAGTGATGTGCATTACCGAGAGGGCCCAGAGATACCTCTCCGACAATCGGAATGACAAATCCTAATCTCGATCTATGCCAACTCAACAAGTACCATTGGAGACACCTGTAGAGCACCTTTATAATCACCCAGTTACGTTGTGACGTTTGGTAGCACACAAAGTGTTCCTCCGGTATTCGGGAGTTGCATAATCTCATAGCCATAGGAACATGTATAAGTCATGAAGAAAGCAATAGCAATATACTAAACGATCAAGTGCTAAGATAACGGAATGGGTCAAGTCAATCACACCATTCTCTAATGATGTGATCCCGTTAATCAAATGACAACTCATGTATATGGCTAGGGAACTTAACCATCTCTGATTCAACGAGCTAGTCATGTAGATGCATACTAGTGACACTCTGTTTGTCTATGTATTCACACATGTACTAAGTTTCCTGTTAATACAATTCTAGCATGAATAATAAACATTTATCATGATATAAGGAAATATAAATAACAACTTTATTATTGCCTCTAGGGCATATTTCCTTCAGTTTCCCACTTGCACTAGAGTCAATAATCTAGATTACACAGTAATGATTCTAACACCCATGGAGTCTTGGTGCTGATCATGTTTTGGTCGTGAGAGAGGCTTAGTCAACGGGTCTGCAACATTCAGATCCGTATGTATCTTGCAAATCTCTATGTCTCCCTCCTTGACTTGATCGCTGATGGAATTGAAGTGTCTCTTGATGTGCTTTGTTCTCTTGTGAAAGCTGGATTCCTTTGCCAAGGCAATTGCACCAGTATTGTCACAAAATATTTTCATTGGACCCGATGCACTAGGTATGACACCTAGATCGGATATGAACTCCTTCATCCAGACTCCTTCATTTGCTGCTTCCGAAGCAGCTATGTACTCCGCTTCACACGTAGATCCCGCCACGACGCTTTGCTTAGAACTGCACCAACTGACAGCTCCACCGTTCAATATAAACACGTATCCGGTTTGTGACTTAGAGTCATCCGGATTAGTGTCAAAGCTTGCATCGACGTAACAATTTACGACGAGCTCTTTGTTACCTCCATAAACGAGAAACATATCCTTAGTCCTTTTCAGGTATTTCAGGATGTTCTTGACCGTTGTCCAGTGATCCACTCCTGGATTACTTTGTTACCTCCCTGCTAAACTGATAGCAAGGCACACATCAGGTCTGGTACACAGCATTGCATACATGATAGAGCCTATGGCTGAAGCATAGGGAACACCTTTCATTTTCTCTCTACCTTCTGCAGTGGTTGGGCATTGAGTCTGACTCAACTTCACACCTTGTAACACACGCAAGAACCATTTCTTCACTTGATCCATTTTGAACTTTTTTCAAAACTTTATCAAGGTATGTGCTTTGTGAAAGTCCAATTAAGCGTCTTGATCTATCTCTATAGATCTTGATGCCCAATATATAAGCAGCTTCACCGAGGTCTTTCATTGAAAAACTCTTGTTCAAGTATGCTATTATGCTATCCAAAAATTCTATATCATTTCCAATCAATAGTATGTCATCCACATATAATATTAGAAATGCTACAGAGCTCCCACTCACTTTCTTGTAAATACAGGCTTCTCCAAAAGTCTGTATAAAACCATATGCTTTGATCACACTATCAAAACGTTCATTCCAACTCCGAGATGCTTGCACCAGTCCATAAATGGATCGTTGGAGCTTGCACACTTTGTTAGCATCCTTTGGATCAATAAAACCTTCAGGTTGCATCATATACAACTCTTCTGCCAGAAATCCATTCAGGAATGCAGTCTTTACATCCATTTGCCAAATTTCATAATCATAAAATGCAGCAATTTCTAACATGATTCGGACGGACTTAAGCATCGCTACGGGTGAGAAGGTCTCATCGTAGTCAACTCCTTGAACTTGTCGAAAACCTTTCGCAACAAGTCGAGCTTTGTAGATAGTAACATTACCGTCAGCGTCAGTCTTCTTCTTGAAGATCCATTTATTCTCGATGGCTTGCCGATCATCGGGCAAGTCAACCAAAGTCCACACTTTGTTCTCATACATGGATCCCATCTCAGATTTCATGGCCTCAAGCCATTTCGCGGAATCTGGGCTCATCATCGCTTCCTCATAGTCCGTAGGTTCGTCATGGTCAAGCGACATGACCTCCAGAACAGGATTACCGTACCACTGTGGTGCGGATCTTACTCTGGTTGACCTACGAGGTTCGGTAGTAACTTGATCTGAAGTTACATGATCATCATCATTAGCTTCCTCACTAATTGGTGTAGGAGTCACAGGAACAGATTTCTGTAATGAACTACTTTCCAATAAGGGAGCGGGTACAGTTACCTCATCAAGTTCTACTTTCCTCTCACTCACTTCTTTCAAGAGAAACTCCTTCTCTAGAAAGGATCCACTCTTAGCAACGAATGTCTTGCCTTCGGATCTGTGATAGAAGGTGTACCCAATAGTCTCCTTTGGGTATCCTATGAAGACACATTTCTCCGATTTGGGTTCGAGCTTATCAGGTTGAAGCTTTTTCACATAAGCATTGCAGCCCCAAACTTTAAGAAATGACAACTTTGGTTTCTTGCCAAACCACAGTTCATAAGGTGTTGTCTCAACGGATTTAGATGGTGCCCTATTTAACGTGAATGCAGTCGTCTCTAAAGCATAACCCCAAAACGATAGCGGTAAATCAGTAAGAGACATCATAGATTGCACCATATCTAGTAAACTACGATTACGACGTTCGGACACACCATTAAGCTGTGGTGTTCCGGGTGGCATGAGTTGCGAAATTGTTCTGCATTGTTTCAAATGAAGACCAAAATCGTAACTCAAGTATTCTCCTCCACGATCAGATCGTAGAAACTTTATTTTCTTGTTATGATGATTTTCCACGTCACTCTGAAATTCTTTGAACTTTTCAAATGTTTCAGACTTATGTTTCATCAAGTAGATATACCCATATCTGCTCAAATCATCTGTGAAGGTGAGAAAATAACGATACCCACCGCGAGCCTCAACATTCATCCGTTTGGGGCTCCGGAGAGGGGGATCTTTGTTCTTCGTCATCACCAACCCTTCTCCACCGCCAATTCCATGATGCTCCCCACCGGGAGTGAGTAATCCCTTCAAAGGCTCGCTGGTCGGTGAGGAGTTGGATGAGATTCATCATGTAATCGAGTTAGTTTTGTTAGGGCCTGATCCCTAGTATCCACTATGTTCTAAGATTGATGTTGCTATGACGTTGCCATGCTTAATGCTTGTCACTTTGGGCCCGGGTGCCATGAATTCAGATCTGAACCATTTATGTTATCACCATTATATCCATGTTCTAGATCTGATCTTGCAAGTTATAGTCACCTACTACGTGTTATGATCCGGCAACCCCGAAGTGACAATAGTCGGGACCACTCCCGGTGATGACCGTAGTTTGAGGAGTTCATGTATTCACCGTGTGTTAATGCTTTGTTCCGGTTCTCTATTAAAAGGAGGCCTTAATATCCCTTGGTTTCCAATAGGACCCCGCTGCCACGGGAGGGTAGGACAAAAGATGTCATGCAAGTTCTTTCCATAAGCACGTATGACTATTCACGGAATACATGCCTACATTATATTGATGAACTGGGGCTAGTGTCGTATCGCCTAGGTTATAACTATCTCATGATGAATACCATCCAACAATCTCGTTACCGGCAAGTCTCTTTACTCGTTCCGTAATTCCTCATCCCGCAACTAGCTCATTAGTCACATTGCTTGCAAGGCTTATAGTGATGTGCATTACCGAGAGGGCCCAGAGATACCTCTGGTATCCTCCTCTAAATGTTCGAGTGGATTGACTTGTCACATGTTCAACCATGTAGTTGAATCAAAACCAAAATAGCCTCTATGATATTTATGGTCATGGTGTTCATATCCTACTCATGCTAGTGTCCAATGTTACTTATGCATAATTCATGTTCATGATCGTTGTTGCTCTCTAGTTGGCCGCTTCTCAACTTATTTGCTAGCCTTCGCCTGTACTAAGTGGGAATTCTGCTTGTACATCAAAAACCTTGAACCCAAAAGTTATTCCATATGAGTCCACCATACCTACCTATATGTGGTATTACCCTGCCGCCCTAAGTAAATTTGCATGTGCCACCTCTAAAAACATCTAATAAATATACTTTTTGTGTGCCTGGATCATTCATGGAACGAGAGGAGGTGGTCGGTATCTTCCATGCTAAGCGGGTTATTCTCAGGTCGAGTGTTTATTCACTCGCCATAGCACGAGAAAAGGGTGGTAATAGGGATGCCCAGTTCCAAACTGCAAACAGAAAAAGCTTACAAATAATCAAACAAAAACTCCCAATGGAGTCACAACCTTCACTTTTATCGCTTGGGAACCGCCACTAGTGTGCTTAGCATGGAAGATATTCATAACTGATAGTCATGAAGTAAATGAGAAGGGTGCATGTCTCAAAATATCATTTACCTCTGTTTTAAAAACTTGAGCTCTGGCACCTCTACAAATCACTGCTTCCCTCTACGAAGGGACCATCTATTTACTTTTATGTTGTGTCATCACCTTCTAAAACAAGCGCCAGAACCTGAGAGCACTGCTGTCATGACAAATGCATTGTGTGTAGCTAATGTTCGGTGCATCATGACTGGATCTTTTCTACCATGAATTACAATGTTTAGTCGCTGCTTGAACTTTGGAGGTGCTCTGCATTTATGTTTTGCGGTCTCAGGAAGGGCTAGCGAGATACCACTATTGTCATATTATATCATGGTTGTTTTGACAGCATGTTGTTGTCTGGGATATCTTATTATTGCTCGCTAGCTGATTATGTCATTGATGAGTTAATGTCGGCATGGTTAGTTATAATGTTGGCTGAAAACCTGGGTGCTGTTTAAGCTTACTTATGCAAACAAGAGCAAAAGAGTTCGTAAGTTTTTCTTTTTCACTTTCAGTTTATCAACTGAATTGCTTGAGGACAAGGAAAGGTTTAAGTTTGGGGGAGTTGATACGTCTCCAACGTATCTACTTTTCCTAATGCTTTTCCTCTTGTTTTGGACTCTAATTTGCATGATTTGAATGAAACTAACCCCGGACTGACGCTGTTTTCAGCAGAACTACAATGGTGTTGTTTTTGTGCAAAAATAAAAGTTCTCGGAATGGAACGAAACTTTGCGAGGATTTTTTATACAATAAATAAGAATTTCTGGAGCCAAGATCCACCGGAGGGGGGCACCTGGGTGGGCATAACCCACCAGGGCACCCCCCTCCTGGCGCACCCACGTGGGTTGTCCGTGATACGTCTCCAACGTATCCATAATTTATGAAGTATTCATGCCGTTATATTATCATTCTTGGATGTTTTACAATCCTTTTATAGCAACTTTATATCATTTTTTGGGACTAACCTATTGACCAAGTGCCCAGTGCCAGTTGCTGTTTTTTGCTTGTTTTTTACAGCGCACGAAATCAATATCAAACGGAGTCCAAACACAGCGAAACTTTTTGGAGATTGTTTATGGACCAGAACACCCAGGATGGGCCAGAGAAGCACCTGGGGGGTGCCCAGAGGGGGGCACAACCCACCAGGGCGCGCGTGGGGGCCTAGGCGCGCCCAGGTGGGTTGTGCCCACCTTGGTGGCCTCCTGCACACCCTCTTTATCGTATACATTCCCCAAAATACCAGAAACCCTCGGGGTGAACCTAGATCAGAAGTTCCGCCACCGCAAGGCTCTGTAGCCACCGAAAACCAATCTAGACCCCGTTTCGGCACCCTGCCGGAGGGGGGAATCATCTCCGGTGGCCATCTTCATCATCCCGGCGGCCACCACGATGAGGAGGGAGTAGTCCACCCTCGGGGCTGAGGGTTTGTACCAGTAGCTATGTGTTTAATCTCTCTCTCTCTCGTGTTCTTGAGATGTCACGATCTTGATGTATCGCGGGCTTTGTTAATATAGTCTGATCATATGGTGTTTTCCCCTCTCTATCTTGTTGTGATAAATTGAGTTTTTCCCTTTGAGATTTCGTTGTTGTCGGATTGAATACTTTTATGGATTTGAGAACACTTGATATATGTCTTGCAATTGAATACTCGTGGTGACAATGGGGTGTCGTATTGATTAACCTGATATATGTTTTGGCACTCAACTCGCGGATTCGCGAGGTGACATTGGGGTAATCTATGCATAGGGGTTGATGCACATTCTTGTCTTTGTTTCTCCGGTAGAAATCTTGGGGCACTCTTTGAAGTTCTTTGTGTTGGATTGAGTACTATGAATATGAATTTTCTTTGGTGTTATTTTAGTACGAACTCTAGGATAGATCGAACAGAAAGAATAGCTTTGTGTTATTTTAGTACGAACTCTTGAATAGATCGAACGGAAAGAATAGCTTTGAGGTGGTTTTGTACCCTACAAACAATTTATTCTTATGTTCTCCGCTAGGTAGGACCTTTGGAGTGATTCTTCATCGCACTTTGAGGGATGGTTATATGATCTTATATTAGCACTGTCGAGAGATTGCAATAGCGAAAGTACGGACCCTATGCCTCATTTTCAAGCATTGCAATACCATTTTTGTGCTCGTTTACTATTTGCTGCCTTGCTGTTTTTATTTATTAAGATTATAAAAATATGTTTCTACAATCAATATTACACTTGTATCACCATCTCTTCGCCGAACTAGTGCACCTATACAATTTGCCATTGTATTGGGTGTGTTGGGGACACAAGAGATTTCTTGTATTTGGTTGCAGGGTCGTTTGAGAGAGACCATCTTCATCCTACACCTCTCACGGATTGATAAACCTTAGGTCATCCACTTGAGGGAAAATTGCTATTGTCCTACAAAACTCTGTGCCTGGAGGCCCAACACGTGTCTACAAGAATAAAGTTGCGTAGTAGACATTAGTCCCCACCTGGTGGCCCCGCAGACCCTGAAACCGACGCTATAAAATCCTATTTTTCCATAAAAAATGAGGGAGAAAGAATTATCACGATCCACGAGACGGAGCCGCCGTCACCTCCTGTTCTTCATCGGGAGGCCAGATCTGGAGTCCGTTTGGGGCTCCGGAGAGGGGGATCTTCGTTCTTCATCATCACCAACCCTTCTCCATCGCCAATTCCATGATGCTCCCCACCAGGAGTGAGTAATTCCTTCGTAGGCTCGCTGGTCGGTGAGGAGTTGGATTAGATTCATCATGTAATCGAGTTAGTTTTGTTAGGTCCTCATCCCTAATATCCACTATGTTCTAAGATTGATGTTGCTATGACATTGCCATGCTTAATGCTTGTCACTTTGGGCCCGAGTGCCATGAATTCAGATCTGAACCGTTTATGTTATCACCATTATATCCATGTTCTAGATCCGATCTTGCAAGTTATAGTCACCTACTACGTGTTATGATCCGACAACCCCGAAGTGACAATAGTCGGGACCACCCCCAGTGATGACCGTAGTTTGAGGAGTTCATGTATTCACCGTGTGTTAATGCTTTGTTCCTGTTCTCTATTAAAAGGAGGCCTTAATATCCCTTGGTTTCCAATAGGACCCCGCTGCCACGGGAGGGTAGGACAAAAGATGTCATGCAAGTTCTTTCCATAAGCACGTATGACTATTTACGGAATACATGCCTACATTATATTGATGAACTAGAGCTAATGCCGTATCGCCCTAGGTTATAACTATCTCATGATGAATATCATCCAACAATCTCGTTACCGGCAAGTCTCTTTACTCGTTCTGTAATGCATCATCCCGCAACTAACTCATTCGTCACATTGCTTGCAAGGCTTATAGTGATGTGCATTACCGAGAGGGCCCAGAGATACCTCTCCGACAATCAGTGTGACAAATCCTAATCTCGATCTATGCCAGCTCAACAAGTACCATCGGAGACACCTGTAAGCACCTTTATAATCACCCAGTTACGTTGTGACGTTTGGTAGCACACAAAGTGTTCCTCCGGTATAATGGAGTTGCATAATCTCATAGTCATTGGAACATGTACAAGTCATGAAGAAAGCAATAACAATATGCTAAATGATCAAGTGCTAAGCTAACGGAATGGGTCAAGTCAATCACATCATTCTCTAATGATGTGATCCCGTTAATCAAATGACAACTCATGTCTATGGCTAGGAAACTTAACCATCTTTGATTCAACGAGCTAGTCAAGTAGAGGCATAGTAGTGACACTCTGTTTGTCTATGTATTCACACATGTACTAAGTTTTCGCTTAATACAATTCTAGCATGAATAATAAACATTTATCATGATATAAGGAAATATAAATAACAACTTTATTATTGCCTCTAGGGCATATTTCCTTCAGTATGATGATATGGTTTCCTCCTCTAAATGTTCGAGTGGATTGACTTGGCACATGTTCATGCATGTAGTTGAATCAAAACCAAAATAGTCTCTATGATATTTATGTTCATGGTGTTCATATCCTACTCATGATAGTGTCCAATGTTACTTATACATAATGCATGTTCATGACTGTTGTTGCTCTCTAGCTGGCCGCTTCTCAACTTATTTGCTAGCCTTCGCCTGTACTAAGTGGGAATTCTGCTTGTACATCAAAAACCTTGAACCCAAAAGTTATTCCAAATGAGTCCACCATACCTACCTATATGCGGCATTACCCTGCCGCCCTAAGTAAATTTGCATGTGCCACCTCTAAAAACTTCTAATAAATATCCTTTTTGTGTGCCTGGATCGTTCATGGAACGAGAGGAGGTGGTCGGTATCTTCCATGCTAAGCGGGTTATTCTCAGGTCGAGTGTTTATTCACTCGCCGTCGCACGAGAAAAGGCCGGTAATAGGGATTCCCAGTTCCAAACCGCAAACAGAAAAAGCTTACAAATAATCAAACAAAACCTCCCAATGGAGTCAAAACCTTTACTTTTATCACTTGGGAACCGCCACTAGCGTGCTTAGCATGGAAGATATTGATAACTGATAGTCATGAAGTAAATGAGAAGGGTGCATGTCTCAAAATATCATTTACCGCTGTTTTAAAAACTTGAGATCTGGCACCTCTGCAAATCACTGCTTCCCTCCGCGAAGGGACTATCTATTTACTTTTATGTTGTGTCATCACCTTCTAAAACAAGCGCCAGAACCTAAGAGCATTGCTGTCATGACAAATGCATTGTGTGTAGCTAATGTTGGGTGCATCAAGACTAGATCTTTTCTACCATGAATTACAATGTTTAGTCGCTGCTTGAACTTTGGAGGTGCTCTGCATTTATGTTTTGCGGTCTCAGAAAGGGCTACCGAGATACCACTATTGTCATATTATATCATGGTTGTTTTGACAACATGTTGCTGTCTGGGATATCTTATTATTGCTCGCTAGCTGATTATGTCATTGATATGAGTTAATATAATCTTTAAGAGTTAATGTCGGAATGGTTAGTTATAATGTTGGCTGAAAACGTGGGTGATGTTTGAGCTTATTTATGCAAACAAGAGCAAAAGAGTTTGTAAGGTTTTCTTTTTCACTTTCAGTTTATCAACTGAATTGCTTGAGGACAAGCAAATGTTTATGCTTGGGGGAGTTGATACGTCTCCAACGTATCTACTTTTCCTAACGCTTTTCTTCTTGTTTTGGACTCTAATTTGCATGATTTGAATGAAACTAACCCCGGACTGACGTTGTTTTCAGCAGAACTACAATGGTGTTGTTTTTTTGCAAAAATAAAAGTTCTCGGAATGGAACGAAACTTTGCGAGGATTTTTTATACAATAAATAAGAATTTCTGGAGCCAAGATCCACCGGAGGGGGGCACCTTGGTGGGCACAACCCACCAGGGCACCCCACCTCCTGGCGCGCCCACATGGGTTGTCCCTGATACGTCTCCAACGTATCTATAATTTATGAAGTATTCATGTCGTTATATTATCATTCTTGGATGTTTTACAATCATTTTATAGCAACTTTATATCATTTTTTGGGACTAACCTATTGACCCAGTGCCCAGTGCGAGTTGTTGTTTTTTACTTGTTTTTTACATCGCAGGAAATCAATATCAAACGGAGTCCAAACACCGCGAAACTTTTTGGAGATTTTTTATGGACCAGAACACCCAGGATGGGCCAGACAAGCACCTGGGGGTGCCCCGAGGGGGGCACAACCCAAGCGCGCCCAGGTGGGTTGTGCCCACCTCGGTGGCCTCCCGCACCCCCCCTTTACCGTATAAATTCCCCAAAATACCATAAACCCTCGGGGTGAACCTAGATCAGAAGTTCCGCCACCACAAGGCTCTGTAGCCACCAAAAACCAATCTAGACCCCGTTCCGGCACCCTGCCGGAGGGGGGAATCATCTCCCGCCATCTTCATCATCCCGGCAGCCACCACGATCAGGAGGGAGTAGTCCACCCTCGGGGCTGAGGGTTTGTACCAGTAGCTATGTGTTTAATCTCTCTCTCTCTCGTGTTCTTGAGATGTCACGATCTTGATGTATCGCGGGCTTTGTTAACATAGTCGGATCATATGGTGTTTTCCCCTCTCTATCTTGTTGTGATAAATTGAGTTTTTCCCTTTGAGATTTCGTTGTTATCGGATTGAATACTTTTATGGATTTGAGAACACTTGTTATATGTCTTGCAATTGAATACTCGTGGTGACAATGGGGTGTCGTATTGATTCACTTGATATATGTTTTGGCACTCAACTCGAGGATTCCCGAGGTGACATTGGGGTAATCTATGCATAGGGGTCGATGCACATTCTTGTCTTTGTTTCTCCGGTAGAAATCTTGGGGCACTCTTTGAAGTTCTTCATGTTGGATTGAGTATTATGAATATGAATTTGCTTTGGTGTTATTTTAGTACGAACTCTAGGATAGATCAAACAGAAAGAATAACTTTGTGTTATTTTAGTACGAACTCTTGAATAGATCGAACGGAAAGAATAGCTTTGATGTGGTTTTGTACCCTACAAACAATTTATTCTTATATTCTCCGCTAGATAGGACCTTTGTACTGATTCTTCATCGCACTTTGAGGGATGGTTATATGATCCAATTATATTAGCACTGTTGAGAGATTGCACTAGCGAAAGTACACGGACCCTAGGCCTCATTTTCAAGCATTGCAATACCATTTTTGTGCTCCTTTACTATTTGCTACCTTGCTATTTTTATTTATTCAGATTATAAAAATATATTTCTACCATCAATATTACACTTGTATCACCATCTCTTCGCCGAACTAGTGCACCTATACAATTTTCCATTGTATTGGGTGTGTTGGGGACACAAGATATTTCTTGTATTTGGTTGCAGGGTCGTTTGAGAGAGACCATCTTCATCCTACACCTCTCATGGATTGATAAACCTTAGGTCATCCACTTGAGGGAAAATTGCTACTGTCCTACAAAACTCTGTGCTTGGAGGCCTAACACGTGTCTACAAGAATAAAGTTGCATAGTAGACATCAGTCCCCACCTGGTGGCCACGCAGACCCTGAAACCGACGCTATAAAATCCTATTTTTCCAGAAAAAATGAGGGAGAAAGAATTATCACGATCCACGAGACGGAGCCGCCGTCACCTCCTGTTCTTCATCGGGAGGCCAGATCTGGAGTCCGTTTGGGGCTCCAGAGAGGGGGATCTTCATTCTTCGTCATCACCAACCCTTCTCCATCGCCAATTCCATGATGCTCCTCACCAGGAGTGAGTAATTCCTTCATAGGCTCGCTGGTCAGTGAGGAGTTCGATGAGATTCATCATGTAATCGAGTTAGTTTTGTTAGGGCCTGATCCCTAGTATCCACTATGTTCTAAGATTGATGTTGCTATGATGTTGCCATGCTTAATGCTTGTCACTTTGGGCCCGGGTGCCATGAATTCAGATCTAAACCGTTTATGTTATCACCATTATATCCATGTTCTAGATCCGATCTTGCAAGTTATAGTCACCTACTACGTGTTATGATCCGGCAACCCCGGAGTGACAATAGTCGGGACCACTCCCGGTGATGAATGTAGTTTGAGGAGTTCATGTATTCACCGTGTGTTAATGCTTTGTTCCGGTTCTCTATTAAAAGGAGGCCTTAATATCCCTTGGTTTCCAATAGGACCCCGCTGCCACGGGAGGGTAGGACAAAAGATGTTATGCAAGTTCTTTCCATAAGCACGTATGACTATTTACGGAATACATGCCCACATTATATTGATGAACTGGAGCTAGTGCTGTATCGCCCTAGGTTATAACTATCTCATGATGAATATCATCCAACAAGTCACCGATCCAATGCCTACGAATTTATCTTATATTGATCTTGCTAAGTTACTACTGCTGCTGTTACTATTGCACTTGTTACGAAACTACTGCTATCACTGTTACTGTTACTGCTGTCACTATTATCAAAACTATCATATTACTTTGCTACTGATCACTTTGCTGTAGATAATTAATCTCCAGGTGTGGTTGAATTGACTACTCAGCTGCTAATATCTTCAAATATTCTTTGGCTCCCCTTGTGTCGAATCTATAAATTTGGGATGAATACTCTACCCTCGAAAACTGTTGCGATCCCCTATACTTGTGGGTTATCAGCCGCCTTTCAATAGGGTACATCCAGCCATATTATACTGGACCTCTAAGTAGTGCCTCATCAGGTAGAAGAACAGCCAAATGCACCATCACATCAAAGAAGGATGGAGGATATATCTTCTCAAAGTCACATAGGATAGTTGGCATCTTGTCTCTAAGACGCTCCAAAGCATCTATCCTGATATTTCTACTGCAGAGTTCCCTAAAGAATTGTCCCAACACTGCAACTGCTATGTATAAGTCAGGGCGGCCCAATCCTCTAAGGATAACAGGTAAAACCCTTTGAAGTAAGACATGGCAGTCATAAGTTTTCAACCCTTGTACCTTGTTTCCATCTGCACTGACTCTCCTTTCAGGGTTGGAAGCAAATCCATGTGGGAATCTCACACGTGACAGGACCTTGCAGAATTATTTTCTTTTTACCTTGTCCAAGACGTACACAGCTGGTGCCATATCCCGTGATGCACCATCATCTTCCACCTGCAAATCCCATCTGATACCCAGGTGTGTCAAACCAATCCTAGATTTTAAGGTATCTTTCATCTTTCTTTCAATATTAAGAAGTGTGCCGATAATGCTGTCACATATATTTTTCTCGATGTGCATCACATCAAGATTATGCCACAGATCCAAATCTTTCCAATACTCCAAGTCCCACAAAGTGGACCTGCGGGTAAACAATCTCTCTTCTGCCCTGCCATGCTTCCTTTTCCCGCTACCATTATCAGGATGGTTTCCTGGTGTAATATGCCTGACCTTCTCTAATTCCACTTGCAACTCATCGCCGGTGATCCTCTTTGGCGCATCACGGTTTTCATGCTTTGCATTGAACACATGTCTTCGGTATTTTGTAGGACACAACTTGTCCTTGGCAAGGAAACGACGGTGTCCAATGTAACAAATCTTGCTAAGTATTGTGTATGACAGCGGATTCTTGTCACAGCGAGCACATGCATTGTAACCATGTGTCACTCGCCCTGGCATAGTGCCCAAAGCTGGATAATCATGGATGCACCAAATTATAACAGCACGCAGAAAAAAATCAGCTGGTGGGCTGCTATATAGGTCTCGAGTGAGAGCACCCCTCCATAGTTGTTGAAGTTCCTCCACAAGAGGCTCCGTGAATAAATCAAAATCCTTTCCAGGACTTTTTGGACCTGGGATGAGCAAGGCCATCATGTTGTTTGATTCTTTGATGCAGACATTTGGTGGCATATTGTAAGGGATAACAAGCACTGGTCACATGCTATATGTGGCACTCTAGTGGCCAAATGGGTTAAATCCATCTGTAGCTAAGCCAAGTCTAATGTTTCTCGGGTCAGCAGCAAACTTATTGTGTTTCTGATTGAAGCTTTTCCAGTCACTACCATGAGATGGATGTCTCATTTCATTCTGATCTCTACACTCTGGGTTCCTAGAATGCCACAGTACATCCTCTCTTGTTTCAGCATCATGAAATAACCTCTGCAATCTTGGTATCATTGGAAAATGTCTTAGAACATTATGAGGAATCCTCTTCATAGCATCAAAATCTTTCCATCTTGATGATTTGCATTTTTGGCATTCACTTAAGTTGGCATAATCCTTCCGGAACAGAACACAATTATTGTTACAAACATGGATCATATCATATCCAATTCCAACTACACGAAGGAAATTCGTCATTTTACTCTAGGTGTGTGGCAGCTCAGACGCATGTGGGAAAGATTTGTGGAAAGCAGCCAACATGGCATGGAATGATTTGTTGGTCATCCACTCAGATGTCTTCACCTGAAGAAAGGTGGCCATAGTTGAGAATACTGACAGCTTATTTCCTAGGGTGATTGCCACATTGCATTGTTCCAACAAGCGGACCCACCATTTTTCTTCTGCAGGTGAAAGTTCACGAAATGCGTGAGCATTTCGTAGCATTGTTTCAATGTTGGTCAAACTCACTGGCTCCGCCGCCACCACCTCCTCCTACTCTTTTTCCACCTGAGCTTCAGGCAGATCAAGTTGGTGATCTGTTGCTTCTACATAGTCAGTAACATTGACGTTCACAGCTTCACCATGATGAACCCACCTAGTATATGTGACCGACATCCCATACAAGTGTAGATGATTTTGCACAGTTGACCGGGGTCTTGTAACTGAATTCATACAACTGCTGCACTGGCAGAGCACATCTGATTTCGGACCACCGTACTCAGCTCTGATAAAGTTCATGAAGTTTTCAACCCCCTCGACATATGCAGCGGAGAATCTTCGAGCAGAAGTCATCCAAGTCCTATCCATCTGTTAGACATACAAATTAGTTCTTCTACTAGATACTACAGGAAAAACATATATGCGTTTTTATAAAGTCCAGTAAAAAATACCTGGGTCGATGTCCAAAGCTATGGCAAGATATTTGGACAAACAGCTCCAAGTAGCGAAATATATGTAAAGCTAATTTAGCAAACATATTTCAGTGCTAAATTATGGCAGGCTATTTCAACAATCAATGAGGCCAAGCACACAGCCATCGAAGGCCATCTCAGCAAAAAAGATCGAGTATAAAATGGTGTCGAGCTATTTCACCTAACAGATTGGCTACTAGACCATGGCAATCTACTTCACAATAAATATATGGCAGGATATTTTAGCAACTAATCGGGTGTGGCATGCCATCTCAGCAAAACAAATTGAGTGCAAAACAGGGCAAGGAAGCTTCTTAAGCAGAGCATATTGACTATAAATTATTTTGGCAAACAGTGAGATTAACAGTGTCTATCAGCTAACATTCAGCGCTACTTTGAAGAAAAGCTAACATCCACGTCCGGCTACGCCGGTATTGCGTTGCGAGCGGCATGTTGAGTGAGGGCGGCGACCTCGAGCTTCATCCCCAAAGAAAAGCTCCCCGGCAGAGCATTCCCGCACACGGTCATGGTGGATATGGTGCCAGGTAGGAGGACGTGCTATGGTGTGAAGATTTACTGGGCATTGCTGCTTTAAGTAGCGCATTCCGGTGAGGCCAAGTGTCCGGGTGCGTCAATAAGTCGCCGGAGTTGGTTTCTCGGGCAGCGATCCTGCTTAATGATGGCATACGATTGGATGACATGAATGCAGGCAGCTGGTGCCGGCTAGGAACACACGCGCGCGATGGCGCGAGGGATGAGGGTTTTTGTGTGCCAGGGTAGTCTGCTGCAGGTGTGGCAACGTTGGACATGCCCTTTTCTCACATGCAATCTCACATGTCATTGAAAGACGACCCGACATGGTCTCAGGTCCTGGGGATGCAGTTGGCCGCGCTAGAACACTCCACGGACGCGTTGCGGCGCGCGCGCACTTCGGCGCCCCGTGCATCCTCGACGAGCCGGGTGTTGATCTGCTGCTTGTGCCACAGCGGCAGCGCCACCCTCGGCACCCTGAAGTCAAGCGTGTGCAGCAACGATGAGCATGTCGCTCACCGCGGTGCCGTGTCCAGAGGCTGTGCGGGAGCTGCGCCATGTTGTTGGCCCGCACGACCCACATGAACGGTTGTCGGTGGCGAGGAGGTCATGGGTCAGGTCCTCCATTGGACTAGTCTGCGCCACGTCATCCCGGCAGGTGTGCCCCACATGTCGGTTTCCCTGTTTTCCCGGCCAAATTCGAGCGTCAGTATGGCCTCATTAACACTCGGCCGACCTCTCTCTCTTCTAGTCTAGTAGTATCTGTAAATGACGCGGGTGGGGGAGGGGGACGTCGGTTTGCTCTCAACTGCGGTCCCACAAGTGAGCGAAAATGCAAGACAAAGCGCATCCAATTCGGTGAGCAACGTGCAGTGTCCACCATGCCAGGGTGCAACGTGAACGCGATAAGAGTGATGTACACCATCCGTTCCTTATGAACTTGCATACTTCGAGTACTCCTTTTTTAACACAGTACAGATGCAAGCGCTTATATATGCGCCCATACACTAAACCCTATGAACGCACACATGCACAACCCTATGAGCACCTTCGAGAGACTGAACCGTCATATCTATAATATATATCTACTCTCGGTGATGATGGTGTGCCTGCCATCTTGCAATATAGACCGTCCGATCTATATCTGACGGATAGAAAGCAAACTATGGCAATTTTGCAAAAGGATACCCGCACCTCTCTCGTTCATCCTTATCTCCCACAACTTCATTGTCGAGTAATTAAAAAAGGAAGCCTCTGGAACAATCTGGCATGGTGGTCGCTGCCGGCGTCGTCCATCCCCATGCCTCCACTAAGTCCGACCACCAATCACCACCGCGCCCCACTCCTCCTCACCTTATCTCTCATCTTTCTCAAGATATCATTTTTCGATGAACTTCTCGAGATATCATTAGTTTTTACACATGGGATTACTCCTGTGCACTACAAAAAAATACACTTCCGTGATGATACGTGTTTGTCACAGTAGGTCGCGTTTTCTGTCATGCATGTACATCCATGACAAATTTATGACAGAATCAAGATAGTCATACCTGTGCTGTCGTAGAAGTGTTCCATGACATTGCCAAAATTATCATCACAGAAGTGTCCACTTCCATGATGATAAATCGCGCGTCACAGAAGTGCTTTCGTCAAGGGTGACCGACACGTGGCATCCACCGTAACGGAACGCCGTTAAGCTATCGGATCGGGTTTTGGATCCGATAACCCGTTAACAGCCCCGACCAATGGGGATTTTCCACGTGTAAAATCATCATTGGCTGGAGGAGACATGTGTCAGGTCCGCGTTGGCACAGGTGTCACTCATCCAATGGGCGAGACGCGCCTATGATATGTTGACACGTGGACCGGCCCATCAAGTTTAAATGGGCCGGCCCAACTAAAGGCCCACAAGATTTTGCGGACCATAATGGGCCGGCCCAGCTAAAGGCCCACGAGATTTTGCGGACCATAATGGGCTGGCCCAGCTAAAGGCCCACAAGATTTTGCGGGCCATAATGGGCCGGCCCAGGTAAAGGCCCACAAGATTTTTGTGTGCCATAATGGGCCGACCCAGGTAAAGGCCCACAAGATTCTTGCGGATCATAATGGGCCGGCCCAGCTAAAGGCCCACGAGATTTTGCCGACATTAATGGGCCGGCCCAGCTGTAGGCCCACAAGATTTTGAGGACCCTAGTAGGCCGGCCCATTAACTGGCTGCCATGTTTTGGGCCAAATGTCGGCCCATATTTGATCCGGTCCATTAATGGCCTACCACGCTCCGAGCCTAATAGTGGCCCATATGAGATCCGGCCTGTTAAAAGCCTACCACGTTCTGGGCCAAATTACGGCCCAGATCAGGTCCGGCCCTTTAAGAGGCTTTGGGCTCAATTATGGCCCATATCAGATTCGGCCCGTCAACTGGACACTATGCTTTTGGGCCCACTTGCTAAAGGCCCACTTAGTAATTCGGCCTGATATTAGTTTTGGCCTGTTAAGGGCCCGTTTAACATTTCGGCCCTATATTAATTTCGGCCTGTTAAAAGCCCGTCATATAGTTGGGCCTAACTACGGCCCGGTTTGCATCCGTCCTGCTCACAGCCGATATCTGATTGGGCCAAACAAGGACCGAGACAATTTTGGCCTGTTAAAAGCCCGTGATTTGATTCGCACAATCATGGGCCGGGGTTCATTTTGGGCTGCTACCGGCCCGTGAGCTGTTCGGCACGTTTCAGGCCCAACCTACATCGTGATTGCATGATGGCCCGATTATGTACCGTAATTTTACGGTTTGGCCGGTTTACTGCGAAGACAAGATATATATACGGTAAAATAACTGTAGCATCGTGAATAAGAAAAAACCTAGACTATACAATAAAGAAATTACGGCATATTACATCCACTGGGCATCAAAGTTCGCCACTATGATAATAAAGCACAAGCAAACAGCAGATTACATACACTAGGCATCAAAGATCGCCACCAGTGCAAATAAACACGCCGACAAAATAATATACAAAACCGACAACACTTCTATAGAGTTCAAGAAAGGTTAGCCCTGCTGGGGAGCTGCAGCACAAGCAGCTGAGCAAGATGATGAGACTGTGCTTGTTCAACACTTATATCTTCCTCACTCTGAAAGATAAACAAGCAGACAGATGACAGGTTTTGCACATAAAAGTATCAGTGCTGACAATTCATCACATTTCTTACTGACGAATAAAGTGACACAGTTTAAAAATGCATTAACACAATATGGTATTGTTCAGGTCAAGACATGGCAGGAAATGACATTGTGAAGGAGTTGGCAGCTTCACGACACCACTGGATTACAGATCAAGAACTCATAAGTATCAATGGTTAGTGTGCTGTCAATTTATACCATTTCAGATTGGCAAATAAAGAGACAGTTTAAATAATAGTAGAATGATATGATATTGTTCATAGTTAAGACATTGCAGAATATGACATTGTGCTGTAGTGGGTAGGTTCACCACACCACTGGATTACGGATGAAGAACAGAAGCATACATGCAGTGCAAAAGAAGATCACTTGCTCTGTATAGTTTAATTTACATGGTATGAAGAAGGAACTTGGTTGTACAACTGAAAACTTAAATTGAGAAAGGACAAACTTTTGTTTATGAACTACATAATAAACTTTAAACAAGCAATTTGATGCAAACACCAAAAATAAACAGCTGTTGTAGTCATGCCTAACCAAATATATACAACAAAGTTTGAAGGCTTGAGATGGACAAACTTACATTATTGGTGAAGACAGGCTCTACAAAGGCCTTGTCCATGCTGATGGGGGGCAATTCAAGAAGTTTACCAAAGAATCTTCTTCAAAAGCATTGCCTTATTCTACATTTTGTTAAGAGTAAATATAGATGTGATAATATACGAAAAAATGGAGAATATTTAAGATAAGATGAAGAGTGATGCTACATAACCAAGTAGCTATAAATGTAAGTGCAGCGATACAGGCAAAAGGTACAACCAAGAGCAATGCACAGCTAAACTTCTTCAGTACCAACCTTATGGTAAGAGTAAATATAGATCTGATGTGTAGAAAATGGAGGGCAAAGGAAAATAAGCTGTAGAGTGATGGTACATGAACAACTACCTGTCATTATAAGTACATTGATAAAGGACAGCATGTACTTACAAGAACAATGCAGAGCTAAAAAAACATTGGCATTGGATATATTCTACACTAATGTAACCATTCATATAGATTAGATAATTTGGAGCGAACAATTGATAAGCAAGCTATCATGCATACTGCTGTCACATAATGAACCGGGTATGTATGCAAGTACAGTGATATAGGACAACAGGTACTAACAAGAGCAAAGCAGCGGGCAGCATATTTGCGATATCCTGTCGTTCTTGTCAAACCGGAATTCTTCTTCGAGCAGATTTCCTGCAAAAAAGATCCATAAGGCACATGCGAAAAAGTAGAAGTTCAAATTGTCATGTGATTTCATAGACACTACCTAATCCTGGGAACGAGACCAGTGCATAACAAGGTTTTTCCATTCAATGTCTTCTAAATTTAGCACATGAGACTTCACCGGAAATTCGTTTATAGAGTTGCCATCAAAGTGTGATTTCCTCAGGTAACACCGATACTGCTGCAATGCTTCCTTGAAAAGCACAAGCAAGCTTTGCTCGTCATGACTATCCAGATTGACCCTCGCCTAGTTACAACAATGTAATGTAAATAATTGATGTGTTCAATCAGCAGAAAACAGGAAAATAATAACCATGAATAATAGCACTTACACGTAAGTTGGACAGGAAGATGTGAAAATGGTGTTTGTCTTCACAATAATCTTCCCATGATGGGAATATATGCACGTAGTCCCTAACAACATTGAAAGCATTGTCTTTTAAACTGGGAATAAATGGAATGGGGTTCCAATCTGCAGGAATTGGCCGTCTCTGCGGTTGGGATAGGTCTTCGGCCGGTGGACTTGCTGTACTTTTTGCTGGAGTGGGATTTTTCTGTGGTACAGCCGGTGCTATGGCAAATGAAATCAGTATACCTTTTGCTGGAGTGCAGGTCCTGTGTGGTGGTGCTAGTGGTGTGGCCAGTGAAGTATGGGTACAGTCTGCTGGAGTCGGTCCTACGTTTTGTGTCACTGGTTGTACAGCCAATATAAGTGGGGTGCTGTCTGATTTCTCCGGCACCACCACGTTTTTCAAGGACTTTGCTGGTGCTCCTTTAGGTTCGGCAATCACCCTCTTCCTTTTTGATGTCTGATGCACAAGAACAGCATTTGAGTGGAAAAACATGGTATGATGACAGATGGAATATGTACTGATAATGGATGGGCATGGCATCTCGACATATATGATGAGTAAACTAAGCAGGTGGCGGTGCAACAAAGTAGAAGAAATGCAAGACAACATATGCAAGATACCCGCAATCAATAAAACATTGCCAAATTAGAACAGGCACCTTGATGGGTGAACAGGACAGGCCATCTACCTTTGACTCGTCGAGGTTAGAATAGTCATTAGGATCATATTCTGAACAAGAATCAACAGGTGGGGAGCATATGAGTTTCATTGCATCCAGAATGGCACTCAATGCCTTGGTGCCAATTTTGTAAGTCATTGCAGTGTTTAGCTTCAAGAGTGGACTGCTGCTAGTGCGACACAAAGCAGCTACACAGATCATAGTGTAGATATAACGGGGAAAACCGTAAGCATCAGAGTAAAATCAGCAAAGTGGAACTTGCTGGAATATATGTGCTAGTATTGCCGGTACGGCTAGAAAGGCTTCGGATACCAGCTCTCTTCAAGTGAAGGTGCGGTACTGTTAATATCAGTGTTACTCTCAAAGGCGACACAGCTCCCCGCATTTCCTTGCTATTCTTATAGGATTCAAGTGGGCAGGTGACTACAAATCCTATTCCTATGTTTACAAGATCCTACGAATCAAAGAGGCTCAAAGTGTCCATCAAAACCGACCATATAGACCTCTACACTGCAAAAGTCCCTGCTCATCTTCAGTACAAGGAACATACTACCACTATCATACTCCCTCCGTTCCAAAATATAAGTCTTGGTAGAGATTTCCACTATGGATCACATACAGATGTATCCAGATACATTTTAGAGTGTAGATTCACTCATTTTGCTCCATATGTAGTCCATGGTGGAATCTATACAAAGACTTGTATTTAGGAACGGAGAGAGTACATATTAAAGAAGAACGGAAGAGGAACATGGTAAAGAAGAGCAAGCAGATTTTGGATAATAAAATGTTGGTTGCGCAGTGCCCACACATGATGAACCAGAGCGCATTAAGAATGCAAATCCCAGCTGTCTCTCGACCATTTCAGGCGGTTGGATGAAGATCCTACGTCTCCTAACCCATCTTCTTCCTCGTCTCTGATTCTTCCCATACAGAACACCGCACGGGCTGCCGGTCGGACCACCGGCCCCCGCCGCCTGTGTTCCTCCGCCACCCCCACCCCCACCCCCGCCCCAACCCCCACCCGCATCGAGTTTTCTTCGTTCAGCGAGGCCCCACAACCACCGGAGCCCCTTCGTTCGCACCGGCGAACTCCGGCGAGCTCTGAAAAATCGACTGACCCAATTTTGAAATTTAGTCTACTGTGATTTAACTATTGTGGAATATAAAAGGGGAAAACCATAAGCATTAGGATTATAGTGTTGAGCGTGCCATGGCGGATCTGAAGGTGCAAACCGGACAAAGGCAACTTCGCAACCAAGACAAGAAAACAGAGTAAAGCAGTGGCGATCTATTTTCCTGCTGCGATAAATAAGAGTACCGCCTCTGGTGCGGCGTCGTGTACGCATCTGCTGAGAATTTGATGGTGCTGCGGTAGTGATGGCTGTCGGTGGCGTGGAAGCAGATCTAGGAGGGTAGACGGTGGCGGCGGGCCGCGGTGGACGAGACGGTCGTAGGAGCGGCGTCAGCAAGGTGGACGACGGCGGGGATGAAGCGAGAGGACGGGATGCAAGGATCCTGGTCCGAAGCTGTGGATGAGAGAGGTCGATCTCTTGTAATGGACGGCGGCGTCGGGGTATCAGCTCCGGCATGGTGGAGGAGGACGGCGGTGGATGGGGTGGCGGACGGCGGCGGACGGAGGAGGGTGGGGTGGAGAGGGTGTTTTGGCGCCCACGGAGTAAGAATGGGGAAAAGGGAGGTAGAGCGGAAGGGGGGAACCATGTATTTAGGGTGCGCTTGTCTCAAATGCGAGGAAATTTACAAATTTAGCCCCCGTTTCAAATTTCTACTACATCACAGCAACATTAGTCGGTTGGGGATAAGACGGTAATCTCGCATACACCGAATATTTGCCGACGAGAGTTTGTTTTTGGCGCCCACCGTGTATGAATATGAATCGGGGAGGGAGTCAATTTCGGCCGAGGACACACTGTGTTTTGGCGCCCACAGTGTATGAATCCGGGTGAGAGGCGGTTACGTCACGTTTGGGTGAAATTACAAACCTACCCGAATCGAAACCTATAGAAATCCAGCAGATAGGCTTTGCGTGGCAGGGATAGGCAGTAGTGATTTCCATCTCGCAGATTTCGGTTTCGGGCGGTTACTGCGACTTTTCCCGCTTCGTTCAAATTTTGCAGAGTGCACGTTTACCGTGCCAACTCAATTCGAATCCCGTTTGTATTCTATTTTTTTTGGGCGGGATCCATTTTCAATTGGAATTACATTCTATATACATCATTTTTTATATATACTTTCAAAAGCACAACAAAGAATTCTGCTCCTTTATATGTATAATATGATTTACAAATACAACGATCTCGAAATCTTAAGGTTGAATTCGAAAAAATTTAACAAAATTATGTTCTACTAAAATGTATGGATCAGTAATATCTACATATTAAATAACATAGATGTGCGTGAATTCATATGAGTATGCATGTTTGATAGATCAATTTTGGTTCGAGTATGGATTACATGTATCATCATCTCGAATTCACATATTTGAATCCCTTTTTTGTTCACTCCTTTCATGCCCATCTCTCTCGCATGCATGCTCCTTCAGGTAGCTATCACTCTCTTTTCTCCAGCTCACCCGCACGCTCACTTCATGTTTCTCCTATCCACGCAAACATGGTCTCTCGACGTCTCCCTTGAGAAGTGTCACACTCTCCCTATCATTATACATTGCACGGTTTTCATTATCTCTCACGTCTCTACTGTTCTCCGGTATCACTCGGTACCTAAGCTTTCTTTTTCACCACCACACACACAGTCTCCACTCGTCTTTCACTTTGTCTTTCTCTCTATGGGATTCTCTCACACACCCTATATGTCTCTACATATGACTCATACCACTAAAATTACTCTCTCTCTCCTGTAGACACAACATTTGTTGCGGTCTCCTTTTCGTCTCCATCCCAGACTGACATTATTCATTTGTTTACCGATCAGACAACCCCGACTACCGTCTCCTCTCTCTCTCACACACAGACACACACACAACTCCTGCTTCCACTCCCCTTCCCGACTACCGTCTCTCTCTCACACACAAAACTCTCGCTTTCGCACCCCGACTCGCATTTCTCTCACAAACATTTATCGAATAGCTAGCCTCTAGATAGGTTTATACACCCGCACACTCGTGCTTCCACCATCGCATACATGTCTCTCTCCCGCTCCTTGTATCTATGTAGATTTTTCTTCCCTTCTTGAGACACGCCCTCTCGATCGTGCACACACACACTATCGCCTCATTTTAAGCTGATACCTATCGCACACACACTCCTTGTGTCTTTGTCACACATGCACTCCGTCCTCCTCCACTCTCCCTCTCTCTCACACACACATGGGCTTTTTGCAACAACTAGCAAGATGCCCATGCATTGCACGGAACATCAAGATGCATTTGTATGAGTAGTTTATCTTGTGGGGGAAAAGGATGAACGAGGGAAGGCCTTATTTGCAAATGTGGAGAGGGGTGTGGGTATCTTTTTGCAAAATTGCCATAGTTTCCTTCCTATCCATCAGATATAGATCGGACGGCCTATATTGCAGGATGGCAGGCACACGATCATCACCGACAATGCTTTTTATAAGAGTAGGGATAAAAAATAGAGTTGGTGATGATGGTGGGCCTGCCATCCTGCAATGTAGGTCGTCCGATTTATATCTGACGGATAGGAAGGAAAATATGGCAATTTACCCGCACTCTTCACCACATTTGCAGATAAGGCCTTCCCTCGTTCATCCTTTTCTCCCACAAGATCTTGATGTTCCGTGCAACGCACAGGCATCTTGCTAGTAAGAGTAGAAATTAGACATATACCACTTCTCGAATCTTGAAACCAACAACATTCCTCCCTTATCTCATCAAAACCGCCAAAGGAATATATTTTCAGTGAAACATAACATATTTTTAGTGATATACGTATTTCAAAACTAGACTTTTTTCTATCAAATTGATGAATATGTATTAATCTACTTTGATCGTGTGGCAACGCATTGGCACATTGCTAGTAGTTATTATAATTTTTTGGACACCAGACAAACGGTGGAGTACATATACGAAGAGAAGAGGCGCACGCACGCAGTCGGCCTCTCGCTGTCTCGCACACATGAGTGTTACGTAAAGGTGACGTTAAAAAATAAACCCTAAAACCCTAGGTGCACGATTGCTGCATTCGCGGGTACCGGGTACGTGGTGGAGCACCTTTGTAGGAATAGTCAGCTCGCGTGATAATTTGATCCGTAGGAGTTGATGGTCGGGACCACAGGTGAACGACTTGGAGCGCGGTGGCTCGCCAGTTGCCACAGATCGAGTAGCCACGTTTAAAATATCGTTTTTTAGCGGGGTTAAGAGTTCCGATTTTCAATGGCGCGTTATAAGTAGTAAGTAGTTTTTAGAACGAATGGTATGGAGCGAAAATGGAATTCATAGTACTACGTACCTCCTTGGCATATGGTTGTATGGTTTTTTTTGCGATGGAGGTTGTATGGGTTTATGTTGCGAGATCTTGAACCTGGTAGTTCTAGGGCAAATACTATGGTTTAGATTTAGATGCTGGTTTTCAGTAATGAAAATCGGAAGGGAAACCCTTCTTTGATTAAAAAAAACTACTACCTCCATTCTGGTTTACTAGTCCCCATCGTACTTTGGGTCAAAGTTTGTCCATGAATTAAACTTGTAAAATGTGAATGGAAAACGAGATTTTGTTATACCCAAACAAAAAAGGACTGGAGGGAGTGATTGCTCTGACACGGACGCGACCTCTCATAGCGCAGGCATTGAACCGCCGCGCCGGCCAAGAGGGCCGCACTCGCTGCAGGCCCGGCCGAGCACGCCTCCTTGCTGCGTGCAACCAGCTTAAGACTGCCCCGCCTGCCTTCATTGAATCCGCGCGTATGCTGGCAACACGTCCTTCCGCGAGCCGGCAGGCATTTTAGAACACAAAAAATGACTAAAATATAATTAATTTACGCATGGTCTTGACTTGTTGTGCTCGCACTGGTAGCAGGAACTAGTAGAGGATTTTTTTTATTTATAACTCTCCTCACATTTGTTTTTGGCTTTGAAGTGAATCATGGTTGTGGACATTATGTATGAATGTGCAGATATCTGTGAACATGAGTTTGATGTGGAAGTTGAACTTGGAATGTCGGGCTTGCGCGTGAACTATACCATGTCCAATGCTTCGTCTGTTATTGTTTGGAAAGTAATTGTTGTTATTACATGACCCGAAAAAAAACATTTTGTGCCACATCAGTAGATACACGGACATCACAACAGGCATGCTGACTGGATAAACATTTGAACCTAGCTATTATGAAGGAAATTTTGTATTGACAACAGTTTTAGATAGCAGGAGATGCCTAGCATGCTCTGCCTCTGCTAGCTTATTTCTGGCTTCTTTCATCTCTTCTTTGGCTTGGGTGAAGAGAGCATCTGATTGCTCTTTTCGCTTCTTCAAGAACTCAGCTACATTCTCAAGGGCTGCTGCACGCTTTCTTTCAGCCTTTACTAATGCCACGAGGACACGAACAGCTGACGACTCCACCTGGCTTGTGTGTAATCCAGCATCATCTGGGAATTTGCACCTTGTGTCTAATCCAGCATCATTAGGGAACTGGCACCTTGTGTGTAATCCAGCCTCATTTTGGAAACATGATCTCGAGGTTGACCATACTTCCCTCCTCGCAGGAACTGCATCCTGACATGAAGTTACTTCTTTTTTAGATCAATACTCAGAGCAACCTAGATCCATTTAGTAGAAGCCAGATAAACAGAACTCGGAGAAGTGAATTCAAAAGGAAAAAAATAGACTACAAGGTGAGAACACCCACTTCCTGCATCAAGCTAAAAACGAAAGCATTAGGACGATTAAGACTCTTCTTATTACACATCGAAGAACACCACGCTTAAGAGAAACAGAAACTACAACATATACACATCGAAGAACACGAGGCTACACGAAAGTAATTGAAAGGGTGTTACTTACCAAAGCTCGTTTTACAGGTTCGGTGCAGCTCCTCTTTAACTTGCCACGCTCCTTGAAGATGTCCCGAATATCCCGTGTTTGGTCTTCATTGCTCGTCTGCATGTTCGCACTCGTGGTTTTAAAATCTCAACATGGCAAGAAAAATATACTACTAGTAATACTCACGCATCTTGTGGGCAACATTAAAGCACTCGTCTACCATGTTAGAGCATCTCCAACAGAGATCAAGAAGCGTTTACAGTGCTGAGATCAAGAAGTAGATACTAGAGAGTAGAGGATAGTTCTCAGCATAGATAGATAAAAAAAGATAATTCAACTACTCCTCCTCGTCCGACTCCTCCTCGGTGATGTCCTCCTCTGACGTCTGACTGTAGGCGTGAAGATACCGATCGTCGTCGGATTCCCAGGGCGACGCTGCTCCTAGCCTCATGTTGAATTGAGCGTCCGCTTTTCGCCTACGCTTGTCCTCGCGATAGGCGGCTCGCTCCGCCCTCCTTTGCGCGTAGAACTCGCGCTCTTTGATGATGTCCTGCGGGAAGTGTTGGCGCCACAGCGCCATGGCTTCCTCGTCCATCTCGGCGATGCCGAGACGGTGCTCCCGCCTTCGGTTGTCGCGACGATCCTCGTCGGTGCTAAGCCGCGGCAGAGGCGCGAGCTCCTGCGCCCGCTCCCGCGTCGGCACGTTGGGGAAGTTCAATGTTCTATGAGGCCACCGGAGGCGCCACACCGCCACGTCATACGCGCGGGCGGCCTCGTTGGCGGTGTCGAAATTGCCGAGGCCGAGGCGCATCCCGCGGAACCAGATCTCGGCGGACAAGCCGCCGGAGGGGCGCGCGCGGACGCCGCGGTATCCCCAAGTTTCCCGGTGACGCGGCGGCATGGTGGCGCGGCGGCGGCGAGGCGAAAAAGAGCGGGGAGAGAGCGGTGGCGAGGCACAGAGCGGGGAGAGAGCGGTGGCAAGGCACAGAGCGGTGGGAGGGCGTTGGATTTTCCAAAGCGCGCCGGACACCGCGCGCCAAAACTAGCGCACGCCCGGCCGCTTTTTCCCGCGCGCGCGCGATCCTTTCCCGACGTCTCTGCTATCTCTACTCTCTTCTCTACTGTTATATTTATTTAATATTTAATATTTATCTCTACTTCCTTTACTGTCTACTTTTTTTCTCTATACTTTTTTTCTTGCAATATAGGTCGTCCGATTTATATCTGATAGATAGGAAGGAAACAAATGGGAATTTTGCAAAAAGATACCCATACCCCTCTCCAGATTTGCAAATAAGGCCTTCCCTCGTTCATCCTTTTCTCCCACAAAGATAAACTACTCATACAAATGCATCTTGATGCGTGCAACGCATGGGCATCTTGCTAGTTCTAAAAACCTTTCCATCATTTTCCACACTACTGGTTGCAGATGAAAAACCTACCCAAGCACAGCGCGATACAGGAGCGATGCACAATTACAAGCTGATATTGTATTGGACAATGGAGGCTATAACCAATTACTTTTACGGGAACAATAGCACCCAGGAAATTTGAAGGGTAGGTATGAACAAAATTGGAACTGCACATGTACTGCTAAGTGATTCAATACACACATTACCAATCGAGGAGGAGAACGATGGTCGTGGCGGCCTCTGTGAGTCATGGTCGGCAACGGGAGTCAGTTCATTGTCCACGACGGTGGTACTTCTGCGCTTGGCGTCGGCTTCCGGGAAGCAGATCCGAGACCGTGGAAGACGATGCCGGGCAAGAGGCTCCGTGTACGACGACGACGGTGGACCGGCTCCAGTGCGGCGTATGAGGTCGTCGATGAGGCAGATGCGCTGCGGTGGACGAGTGCGCCGATGTAAAGGGGAGGAGCACGAAGGCTGCGGTGCCGTGGAGAAGTCTATTTTGCGGTGGGGATAGAAAATGGGGAGTATTCAGGTGTACTACTCTGGGTGCCGGGGTGGGGTTGGCTAGGTAGTGTAACGCCCACGATGCAGCTATATCTCCCACGAGTCGAGGCACGACTTAGAGGCATAACCGCATTGTGGTATTGTCGCAAGAAGGGTTATCTTCACACAATCCCATGTAATGAACAAGAATGGGATAACGAGAGTTGGCTTACAATCGCCACTTCACACAATACATAAATATAATTCATACATCATCCAAAATCCACACATAGACCGACTACGGTCAAATCCAAATGAAAATAAGATAACCCCAAATGCTAGATCCCCGATCGTCCCAACTGGGCTCCACTACTGATCATCAGGAAAAGAAACATAGTAACGACCACGTTCCTCGTCGAAATCCCACTTGAGCTCGGTTGCGTCATCTGCACTGGCATCGTCGGCACCTGCAACTGTTTTGGTAGAATCTGTGAGTCAAGAGGACTCAGCAATCTCACACCCGCGAGATCAAGACTATTTAAGCTTATAGGAAAGGATGGTGTAATGAGGTGGAGCTGCAGCAGGCACTAAGCATATATGGTGGCTAACATACGCAAGTGAGAGCGAGAAGAGAAGCAATGCAACGGTCGCGAAGCTAGAAATGATCAAGAAGTGATCCTGAAACTACTTATGTTCATGCATAACTCCAACCGTGTTCACTTCCCGGACTCCGCCGAGAAGAGACCATCACGGCTACACACACGGTTGATGTATTTTAATTAAGTCAAGTGACAAGTTCTCTACAACCGGACATTAACAAATTTCCATCTGCCTCATAACCGCGGGCACGGCTTTCGAAAGATAATACCCTGCAGGGGTGTCCCAACTTAGCCCATTATAAGCTCTCACAGTCAACGAAGGATAAACCTTCTCCCAGAAAGACCCGATCAGTCTCGGAATCCCGATTTACAAGACATTTCGACAATCGTAAAACAAGACCAGCAAAGCCGCCCGAATGTGCCGACAAATCCCGATAGGAGCTGCACATATCTCGTTCTCAGGGCACACCGGATAAGCGAAGCGTACAGGTACCAACGTAACCCAAGTTGCCAAGGGACGGTCCCGCACGATGCTCTAGTTTGGACCAGCACTCAGAGGAACACTGGCCCCGGGGTTTAAATAAAGATGACCCTCGGGCTCGCGAAAACCCGGGGGGAAAAGGCTTAGGTGGCAAATGGTAAAACCAAGGTTGGGCCTTGCTGGAGGAGTTTTATTCAAGGTGAACCGTCAAGGGGGTCCCATAAATCACCCAACCGCGTAAGGAACGCAAACTCAAGGAACATAATACCGGTATGACGGAAACTAGGGCGGCAAGAGTGGAACAAAACACCAGGCATAAGGCCGAGCCTTCCACCCTTTACCAAATATATATAGATGCATTAATTAAATAAGAGATATTGTGATATTCCAAAATATCCATGTTCCAACATGGAACCAACTTCAACTTCACCTGCAACTAGCAACGCTATAAGAAGGGCTGAGCAAAAGCGGTAACTTAGCCAAACAACGGTTTGCTAGGAAAGGATGGTTAGAGGCTTGACATGGCAATATGGGAGGCATGATATAGCAAGTGGTAGGTAGCGCAGCATAGCAATAGAACGAACAACTAGCAAAGCAAAGATAGAAGTGATTTCGAGGGTTTGGTCATCTTGCCTGCAAGGTACTCAGAGTTGTCGAAAGCTTGATCCTCGTAAGTGTACTCAACAGGTTCCTCATTCACGAACTCGTCTCCCGGCTCTACCCGAACAAGAACACAGGCAATGGAACCACAATCAATCACGGGAAATGCACAAGCAACATGATGCAAAACATGTATGATATGCGAGATGTGGTATGCGATGCATATGCGTGCTCCGGAAGAAAATGATGAACAAGGCAGTAACAGTTGGAAATATGCCCTAGAGGCAATAATAAAATGTTATTATTATATTTCCTTGTTCATGATAATTGTCTATTGTTCATGCTATAATTGTGTTATCCGGAAATCGTAATACATGTGTGAATACATAGACCACAACATGTCCCTAGTGAGCCTCTAGTTGACTAGCTCGTTGATCAACAGATAGTCATGGTTTCCTGACTATGGACATTTGATGTCATTGATAACGGGATCACATCATTAGGAGAATGATGTGATGGACAAGACCCAATCCTAAGCATAGCACAAGATCGTGTAGTTCGTTTGCTAGAGCTTTTCCAAATGTCAAGTATCATTTCCTTAGACCATGAGATTGTGCAACTCCCGGATACCATAGGAGTGCTTTGGGTGTGCCAAACGTCACAACGTAACTGGGTGGCTATAAAGGTGCACTACGGGTATCTCCGAAAGTGTCTGTTGGGTTGGCACGAATCGAGACTGGGATTTGTCACTCCGTATGACGGAGAGGTATCTCTGGGCACACTCGGTAATGCATCATCATAATGAGCTCAATGTGACCAAGTGTTTGGTCACGGGATCATGCATTACGGTACGAGTAAAGTGACTTGCCGGTAACGAGATTGAACAAGGTATTGGGATACCGACGATCGAATCTCGGGCAAGTAACGTACCGATTGACAAAGGGAATTGTATACGGGATTGATTGAATCCTCGACATCGTGGTTCATCCGATGAGATCATCGTGGAACATGTGGGAGCCAACATGGGTATCCAGATCCCGCTGTTGGTTATTGACCGGAGAGTCGTCTCGGTCATGTCTGCATGTCTCCCGAACCCGTAGGGTCTACACACTTAAGGTTCGGTGACGCTAGAGTTGTCGAGATATTAGTATGCGGCTAACCGAAAGTTGTTCGGAGTCCCGGATGAGATCCCGGACGTCACGAGGAGTTCCGGAATGGTCCGGAGGTAAAGTTTTATATATGGGAAGTCCTATTTTGGCCACCGGAAAATGTTCGGGATTTTTCGGTATTGTACCGGGAAGGTTCTAGAAGGTTCCGAAGTGGGGCCCACCTGCATGGGGGGGCCCACATGAACGTGGGTAGTGGGGGCAAGGCCCCACACCCCTGGTCAAGGCGCACCAAGATCCCACCTTAGAAGGAATAAGATCATATCCCGAAGGGATAAGATCAAGATCCCTAAAAAAGGGGATAACAATCGGTGGGGAAGGGAAATGATGGGATTTCTTTCCCCCACCTTTGCCAACGCCCCAATGGACTTGGAGAGCAAGAAACCAGCCCCCTCCACCCCTATATATAGTGGGGAGGTGCATGGGAGCAGCACCCCAAGCCCTGGCACCTCCCTCCCTCCCGTGACACCTCTTCCTCCCCGCTTGCGCTTGGCGAAGCCCTGCCGGGATCCCGCTACTTCCACCACCACGCCGTCGTGCTGCTGGATCTCCATCAACTTCTCCTCCCCCCTTGCTGGATCAAGAAGGAGGAGACGTCCCCGCTCCGTACGTGTGTTGAACGCGGAGGTGCCGTCCGTTCAGCGCTAGGATCATCGGTGATTTGGATCACGACGAGTACGACTCCATCAACCCCGTTCTCTTGAACGCTTCCGCGCGCGATCTACAAGGGTATGTAGATGCACTCCCCTCTCTCTCGTTGCTAGATGACTCCATAGATTGATCTTGGTGATACGTAGAAAATTTTAAATTTCTGCTACGATCCCATGAGCCAGGTTTATGCGTAGTTTCTATGCACGAGTACAACACAAACTTGTTGTGGGCGTAGATGTTGTCAATTTTCTTGCCACTACTAGTCTTATCTTGTTTCGGCGGCATCGTGGGATGAAGCGGCCCGGACCGACCTTACACGTACGCTTACGTGAGACAGGTTCCACCGACTGACATGCACTAGTTGCATAAGGTGGCTAGCGGGTGTCTGTCTCTCCCACTTTAGTCAGATCAGATTCGATGAAAAGGGTCCTTATGAAGGGTAAATAGAAATTGGCATATCACGTTGTGGTTTTGGCGTAGGTAAGAAACGTTCTTGCTAAGAAACCTATAGCAGCCACATAAAAACTTGCAACAACAATTAGAGGACGTCTAACTTGTTTTTGCAGCATATGCCGTGTGATGTGATATGGCCAAAAGGATGTGATGAATGATATATGTGATGTATGAGATTGATCATGTTCTTGTAATAGGAATCACGACTTGCATGTCGATGAGCATGACAACCGGCAGGAGCCATAGGAGTTGTCTTAATTTATTTATGACCTGCGTGTCAACATATAACGTCATGTAAATTACTTTACTTTATTGCTAAACCGTTAGCCATAGTAGTAGAAGTAATAAATGACGAGACGACTTCATGAAGACACGATGATGGAGATCATGGTGTCATGCCGGTGACGACGATGATCATGGCGCCCCGAAGATGGAGATCAAAAGGAGCAAAATGATATTGGCCATATCATGTCACTATTTGATTGCATGTGATGTTTATCATGTTTTACATCTTATTTGCTTAGAACGACGGTAGCTTAAATAAGATGATCCCTCGCAATAATTTCAAGAAAGTGTTCCCCCTAACTGTGCACCGTTGCGAAGGTTCGTTGTTTCGAAGCACCACGTGATGATCGGGTGTGATAGATTCTAATGTTCGAATACAACGGGTGTAAGCCAGATTTACACACGCAATACACTTAGGTTGACTTGACGAGCCTAGCATGTACAGACATGGCCTCGGAACACGGAAGACCGAAAGGTCGAGCATGAGTCGTATAGAAGATACGATCAACATGAAGATGTTCACCGATGTTGACTAGTCCGTCTCACGTGATGATCGGACACGGCCTAGTTGACTCGGATCATGTTTCACTTAGATGACTAGAGGGATGTCTATCTGAGTGGGAGTTCATTGAATAATTTGATTAGATGAACTTAATTATCATGAACTTAGTCTAAAATCTTTACAATATGTCTTGTAGATCAAATGGCCCACGCTAATGTTGCCCTCAACTTCAACGCATTCCTAGAGAAAACCAAGCTGAAAGATGATGGCAGCGACTATACGGACTGGGTCCGGAACCTGAGGATCATCCTCATAGCTGCCAAGAAAGATTATATCCTAGAAGCACCGCTAGGTGACGCACCCATCCCAGAGAACCAAGACGTTATGAACGCTTGGCAGCAGCGTGCTGATGATTACTCCCTCATTCAGTGTGGCATGCTTTACAGCTTAGAACCGGGGCTCCAAAAGCGTTTTGAGCAACACGGAGCATATGAGATGTTCGAAGAGCTGAAAATGGTTTTCCAAGCTCATGCCCGGGTCAAGAGATATGAAGTCTCCGACAAGTTCTTCAGTTGTAAGATGGAGGAAAATAGTTCTGTCAGTGAGCACATACTCAAAATGTCTGGGTTACACAACCGCTTGACTCAGCTGGGAGTTAATCTCCCGGATGACGCGGTCATTGACAGAATCCTTCAGTCGCTTCCACCGAGCTACAAGAGCTTTGTGATGAACTTCAATATGCAGGGGATGGAAAAGACCATTCCTGAGGTATATTCAATGCTGAAATCAGCGGAGGTGGAGATCAAAAAGGAACATCAAGTGTTGATGGTGAATAAAACCACTAAGTTCAAGAAAGGCAAGGGTAAGAAGAACTTCAAGAAGGATGGCAAGGGAGTTGTCGCGCCCGGTAAGCCAGTTGCCGGGAAGAAGCCAAAGAATGGACCCAAGCCTGAGACTGAGTGCTTTTATTGCAAGGGAAGTGGTCACTGGAAGCGGAACTGCCCCAAGTACTTAGCGGACAAGAAGGCCGGCAACACCAAAGGTATATGTGATATACATGTTATTGATGTGTACCTTACCAGCACTCGTAGTAGCTCCTGGGTATTTGATACCAGTGCGGTTGCTCATATTTGTAACTCAAAGCAGGAGTTGCGGAATAAACGGAGACTGGCAAAGGACGAGGTGACAATGCGCGTCGGGAATGGTTCCAAGGTCGATGTGATCGCCGTCGGCACGCTACCTCTACATTTACCTACGGGATTAGTTTTAAACCTCAATAATTGTTATTTAGTGCCAGCTTTGAGCATGAACATTGTATTAGGATCTCGTTTAATTCGAGATGGCTACTCATTTAAATCCGAGAATAATGGTTGTTCTATTTATATGAGAGATATGTTTTATGGTCATGCCCCGCTGGTTAATGGTTTATTCTTAATGAATCTCGAACGTAGTGTTACACATATTCATAGTGTGAGTACCAAAAGATGTAAGGTTGATAATGATAGTCCCACATACTTGTGGCACTGCCGTCTTGGTCACATTGGTGTCAAGCGTATGAAGAAGCTCCATGCTGATGGACTTTTAGAGTCTCTTGATTACGAATCATTTGACACATGCGAACCATGCCTCATGGGTAAGAAGGCTCCGTTCTCCGGAACAATGGAGCGAGCAACCAACTTATTGGAAATCATACATACTGATGTGTGCGGTCCAATGAGTGTTGAGGCTCGCGGTGGCTATCGTTATGTTCTCACTCTCACTGATGACTTGAGTAGATATGGGTATGTCTACCTAATGAAACACAAGTCTGAGACCTTTGAAAAGTTCAAGGAATTTCAGAGTGAGGTTGAGAATCAACGTGACAGAAAAATAAAATTCTTACGATTAGATCATGGAGGGGAATATTTGAGTCACGAATTTGGCACACACTTAAGGAAATGTGGAATAGTTTCACAACTCACGCCGCCTGGAACACCTCAGCGAAATGGTGTGTCCGAACGTCGTAATCGCACACTATTGGATATGGTGCGATCTATGATGTCTCTTACCGATCTACCGCTCTCATTTTGGGGCTATGCTTTAGAGACTACCGCATTCACTTTAAATAGGGCTCCGTCAAAATCCGTTGAGACGACACCGTATGAATTATGGTTTGGGAAGAAACCTAAGCTGTCGTTTCTAAAAGTTTGGGGATGCGATGCTTATGTCAAGAAACTTCAACCTGAAAAGCTCGAACCCAAGGCGGAAAAATGCGTCTTCATAGGATACCCTAAGGAAACCATTGGGTATACCTTCTACCTCAGATCCGAAGGCAAGATCTTTGTTGCCAAGAACAGGTCCTTTCTGGAGAAAGAGTTTCTCTCGAAAGAAGTAAGTGGGAGGAAAGTGGAACTTGATGAAGTACTACCTCTTGAACCGGAAAGTAGCACAGCTCAAGAAGATGTTCCTGTGGTGCCTGCACTGACTAGAGAGGAAGCTAATGATGATGATCAAGGTACTTCGGATCAAGTTACTACTGAACTTCGTAGGTCCACGAGGACACGTTCCACACCAGAGTGGTATGGCAACCCTATCCTGGAAATCATGTTGTTAGACAACAGTGAACCTTCAAACTATGAAGAAGCAATGGCGGGCCCAAATTCCGACAAATGGCTAGAAGCCATGAAATCCGAGATAGGATCCATGCATGAAAACAAAGTATGGACTTTGACTGACTTGCCCGATGATCGGCGAGCAATAGAAAATAAATGGATCTTTAAGAAGAAGACAGACGCGGATGGTAATGTGACCATCTATAAGGCTCGACTTGTCGCTAAGGGTTATCGACAAGTTCAAGGGGTTGACTACGATGAGACTTTCTGACCCATAGCGAAGCTGAAGTCCGTCCGAATCATGTTAGCAATTGCCGCATTCTATGATTATGAGATATGGCAAATGGACGTCAAAACGGCATTCCTTAACGGCTTTCTTAAGGAAGAATTGTATATGATGCAGCCGGAAGGTTTTGTCGATCCTAAGAATGCTAACAAGGTATGCAAGCTCCAGCGCTCCATCTATGGGCTGGTGCAAGCATCTCGGAGTTGGAACATTCGATTTGATGAGATGATCAAAGCGTTTGGGTTTACACAGACTTATGGAGAAGCCTGTGTTTACAAGAAAGTGAGTGGGAGCTCTGTAGCATTTCTCATATTATATGTGGATGACATACTGTTGATGGGAAATGATATAGAATTCTTGGGAAGCATAAAGGCCTACTTGAACAAGTGTTTTTCAATGAAGGACCTTGGAGAAGCTGCTTATATATTAGGCATCAAGATCTATAGAGATAGATCAAGACGCCTCATTGGTCTTTCACAAAGTACGTACCTTGACAAGATATTGAAGAAGTTCAATATGGATCAGTCCAAGAAGGGGTTCTTGCCTGTATTGCAAGGTGTGCAATTGAGCACGGCTCAATGTCCGACCACGGCAGAAGATAGAGAAAAGATGAGTGTCGTCCCCTATGCCTCGGCCATAGGGTCTATTATGTATGCCATGCTGTGTACCAGACCTGATGTAAACCTTGCCGTAAGTTTGGTAGGAAGGTACCAAAGTAATCCCGGCATGGAACACTGGACAACAGTCAAGAATATCCTGAAGTACCTGAAGAGGACTAAGGATATGTTTCTCATTTATGGAGGTGACGAAGAGCTCGTCGTAAAGGGTTACGTCGATGCTAGTTTCGACACAGATCTGGATGACTCTAAGTCACAAACCGGATACGTGTATATTTTGAATGGTGGGGCAGTAAGCTGGTGCAGTTGCAAGCAAAGCGTTGTGCCAGGATCTACATGTGAAGCGGAATACATGGCGGCCTCAGAGGCAGCACAAGAAGCAATCTGGGTGAAGGAGTTCATTACCGACCTAGGACTTATTCCCAATGCGTCGGGCCCGATGACTCTCTTCTGTGACAACACTGGAGCTATTGCCCTTGCCAAGGAGCCCAGGTTTCACAGGAAGACCAGGCACATCAAGCGTCGCTTCAACTCCATTCATGAAAATTTTCAAAATGGAGACATAGATATTTGTAAAGTACATACGGACCTGAATGTAGCAGATCCGTTGACTAAACCTCTCCCTAGAGCAAAACATGATCAACACCAGAACTCTATGGGTGTTCGATTCATCACAATGTAACTAGATTATTGACTCTAGTGCAAGTGGGATACTGTTGGAAATATGCCCTAGAGGCAATAATAAAATGGTTATTATTATATTTCCTTGTTCATGATAATTGTCTATTGTTCATGCTATAATTGTGTTATCCAGAAATCGTAATACATGTGTGAATACATAGACCACAACATGTCCCTAGTGAGCCTCTAGTTGACTAGCTCGTTGATCAACAGATAGTCATGGTTTCCTGACTATGGACATTTGATGTCATTGATAATGGGATCACATCATTAGGAGAATGATGTGATGGACAAGACCCAATCCTAAGCATAGCACAAGATCGTGTAGTTCGTTTGCTAGAGCTTTTCCAAATGTCAAGTATCATTTCCTTAGACCATGAGATTGTGCAACTCCCGGATACCATAGGAGTGCTTTGGGTGTGCCAAACGTCACAACGTAACTGGGTGGATATAAAGGTGCACTACGGGTATCTCCGAAAGTGTCTGTTGGGTTGGCACGAATCGAGACTGGGATTTGTCACTCCGTATGACGGAGAGGTATCTCTGGGCCCACTCGGTAATGCATCATCATAATTAGCTCAATGTGACCAAGTGTTTGGTCACGGGATCATGCATTACGGTACGAGTAAAGTGACTTGCCGGTAACGAGATTGAACAAGGTATTGGGATACCGACGATCGAATCTCGGGCAAGTAACGTACCGATTGACAAAGGGAATTGTATACGGGATTGATTGAATCCTCGACATCGTGGTTCATCCGATGAGATCATCGTGGAACATGTGGGAGCCAACATGGGTATCCAGATCCCGCTGTTGGTTATTGACCGGAGAATCGTCTCGGTCATGTCTGCATGTCTCCCGAACCCGTAGGGTCTACACACTCAAGGTTCGGTGACGCTAGAGTTGTCGAGATATTAGTATGCGGTTAACCGAAAGTTGTTCGGAGTCCCGGATGAGATCCCGGACGTCACGAGGAGTTCCGGAATGGTCCGGAGGTAAAGATTTATATATGGGAAGTCCTATTTTGGCCACCGGAAAATGTTCGGGATTTTTTGGTATTGTACCGGGAAGGTTCTAGAAGGTTCCGAAGCGGGGCCCACCTGCATGGGGGGACCCACATGAACGTGGGTAGTGGGGGCAAGGCCCCACACCCCTGGTCAAGGCGCACCAAGATCCCACCTTAGAAGGAATAAGATCATATCCCGAAGGGATAAGATCAAGATCCCTAAAAAAGGGGGATAACAATCGGTGGGGAAGGGAAATGATGGGATTTCTTTCCCCCACCTTTGCCAACGCCCCAATGGACTTGGAGAGCAAGAAACCAGCCCCCTCCACCCCTATATATAGTGGGGAGGCGCATGGGAGCAGCATCACAAGCCCTGGCACCTCCCTCCGTCCCGTGACACCTCTTCCTCCCCGCTTGCACTTGGCGAAGCCCTGCCGGGATCCCGCTACTTCCACCACCATGCCGTCGTGCTGCTGGATCTCCATCAACTTCTCCTCCCCCCTTGCTGGATCAAGGAGGAGACGTCCCCGCTCCGTACGTGTGTTGAACGCGGAGGTGCCGTCCGTTCGGCGCTAGGATCATCGGTGATTTGGATCACGACGAGTACGACTCCATCAACCCCGTTCTCTTGAACGCTTCCGCGCGCGATCTACAAGGGTATGTAGATGCACTCCCCTCTCTCTCGTTGCTAGATGACTCCATAGATTGATCTTGGTGATACGTAGAAAATTTTAAATTTCTGCTACGATCCCCAATAGTAACTTGGCAAACCAAGCATGCCACTGGAAAGATGAGATGATTTCGGTTGAAACCGATATAAAGCATATGGCAGTAATCTACAGGAGATGCTTGACAAAAGATGAACACTGAACTACGGCTAGATCGCAACATAAAAGGTTCAAACAAGCATGGCAAAAGTGCAAAAGATATCAGGTTCACAGACTTGGTGAAATTACTGGACATGGTTGAAACAGCATCAGGTAGCAATGTTCAGAGCAAGCAAAACACATGCTACAGGAAATTAACATAGCAAAACAAGACATGGCTTGAATCTACTAAATGCATAGGAAAAAAGTCCCTTACTGACCATAAGCCAAAAAGGACAAGAAGATATGATGGAAACCATGTAAACTTAGCAAGTTTCGTTAACAGGTTTCAGACTTAGCAGAAAACAGAGCATGGCAGAAACAGTATTATGAAGGCCACTGGGTGAGCTTGATGCACTCACCACAAAGAACTGCATGACAAAACAAGCATATCTACAGCAAGATGGCATGTTTATGAAGCTATCCATGGCAAGATCAAGTACATAGCATGTATGAAACAACTACAACAACCTTGGAAAAATTGAATAACACGTAAACAATCTGCCAGAAATAGTTTATAGCAAAAGTAGAGTAAGATTAAGACATACTACGACACTCCATAATTGCAAACATGGGCATGGTTGGATAGAGCACAACTATATCTACAAAACATCCTTACTGAACATCACCAAAAGGAGCATGGATGTCTCTGTAGCCACATGGATACATAGCAACAAAATAACAGCAGTCACAGTCTTAGTAAAATCACGTCCCTGAAATCAGAAACATCACGAAGCCTAGTTTCCATGGTTGTGCTAGTCACCACAGAGATTACAAAAATACATGGCATACGCCTCTGTAAATATGGCATGGCATACATCAAGACACATGTAGAGCTCATGCCCATAAGATGCACACATTAAATGCAACAAAAATAACAAATCCTCAAGTTCTGATAAGTAACAGCAGTTAACAGCATATAACACTCTTGCACCAGAGATTTCGGCATCAGTATGGACTCAAATGAACATGGCATAATGGAACAAAATGGAGAGCATCTCGAGGCGAACATTTCGATATATTACATGCACGAAACTGAGCTATATGCAGAGAGTTATGATGCGATGAACAGAGCAAGATATTGTGACAGAAAAATTACTTAGAGGATTTGGGGTCAACCTAGGGTTCGCTGGATCCAGATCTGGCGCGGTTTCCGAGGCGGGGCCGGAGCTGCTCTTGCCGGAGCTGCGGAATGAGGCCGCCGGAGGGAGGGGACGGGGCGCCGGCGAGGAGGGACGGGGAGGCCGGAGCTCCCCGGATCCGGTGGAGGCGGCACGGGCAGAGCCGGCCGTCG
>NC_057814.1:303940939-303953019 GCF_018294505.1 Triticum aestivum | reverse complement strand
GGTTGGCCGGGCGCGGCGGCGGGATTCCGTCCGGCGCGGAGTGGACGCGTCCGGCGGCGCGGAGGACGATTTGATCTAGGGTTTGATCCGAAATTTCGGAGGGGGTGTTTTTATAGGTAGAGGGAGCTAGGAGACTCCAAATAGAGTGCGGTTTTCGCCCACACGATCGTGATCGAACGACCTAGAGCATGGAAGTGACTTAGATGGGTTTTGGGCTGTTTGGAGGGGGGTTTTGCTGCAACACACAAAAGGACTTTGCGGTTACCCGGTTAACCGTTGGAGCATCAAACGAACTCCAAATGGCACGAAACTTGACAGGTGGTCTACCGGTGGTATACCAAGGCCACTTGACAAGACTCGGTCCATTCCGAGAACGTTCAACACCCGCTCACAAAAAGAAACGAAAAGGGGTGCGCCGGAGGAGGTGCGAGTGCCGGATTGCAAAACGGACAACGGGGAAAATGCTCGGATGCATGAGACGAACACGTATGCAAATGAGATGCACATGATGACATGATATGAGATGCATGACATGAAAAAAATGCAAAACAAAAAACAAAACCCAACCACGGAGGGAATATCATAACACATAGCCGAAAATGGCAAGAGTTGGAGTTACAAATATGGAAAGTTACATCCGGGGTGTTACAACACTCCACCGCTACGAGAGGATCTCGTCCCGAGATCTAGGATGGCACCGGAGGGAAAACGGAAGAGGACAAGGTAAAACAAAGTTGCTTCTTTGCCAAACGAGTGAAACCAAAGAACCTTGAGAGGTTAAACAATTTTTAGAAAAGAATACAACGGAGATGAACGAGATTACAAACACTCGTTAGAAAAGGAGAACAAGGAACATTATGAGAACCTTGAGGGTTGAAAGACATGAAACAAGGGCTTAACGAACCAAAAGAATATTAAACCACACCGATATAACGAGATAGCCAAGGAACAAGAATGACATAATTTTGACAGCACCCCGATTCAAAAAGAGAAGGAAACTTGATAAGATGAAAAGAAATTGAAGAGATGACACCACACTCCGTTTAAATGGATAAGCAAGGAAAGAAGATGATCTTGACAAAACGAGAAGATGGGTCGAAGAGAGCGATATCACAATGCCTCCGGTAGAAATGAAAGAATGCAATGTAAAGAACGGAGAAGAACGGAGTTGTTGAAAAATCAACAAAGAAAGGATATGATCTTCGTGGGCTTGTGGAGATATCTCTAAACTTGAGGTGAAATTGTGCCACTAACGAAAACAATTGCTTGCTTGAGATCCACGAAGAGATGAAAACTTCTCTCGCCGAGAGGATAGGAGAAAACTTGGATCATTGATGAGCACCACAATAGCAACATTCCTTAGGGAAGGCTTTAGGTGAAATATAACCCAAGATAACTCCAATGAAGAAACGATGGGTTTAAATATCTCATTCTTGATAACTTATGAATCATCAAACATGAAGAAAATTATCAAGAATGACATAACACCACCTCAAAAGATAAGAGAGAAAGAATTGCACTTTGGAATGCAGGAAGAAAAATATTTGAGCTCTTCCAACAAGAATCTTGAGAACACTTCAAGAATGAATTAAATCCTTGATGAACCACCATGAAAAAACTCCATGAAGAACTCCGGTAATAAAAGGATGATAGAAAAAAAGAGAAGTTGCAAACACCAAGGTGAAGCCTTGCAGTGATAAGATGAAGCTTTGAAATGATATAACCGAGAAAACTTGGAACTCCGGAAAGAAAGATGAACAGATGAAATCAAGAATTTTGATGAACCTCCGGAATAAGGAATTGAATTTACTCGATGAAACAAAAATAAGAATTACATTATGCTCATCCTTCACCAATTAATTGATGACAAGCAATGGATTTGGCATACTACTTATTCTCGTTGAAAAAAAAGGATTGAAGAGAGATATAGCGCAAACTTTAGAAGGTATTGATGGAACCACCGGTGGAATTTGGAAACAACGAATGAATTAAAATGATAACCAAGAAAGAGAACTCTTGAACGAACCACCGTAAGAATTAAAAATGAACGAAGAAAAGATAAAGAAACATCGGGAAGAATTAGAAAATGAACGAAGATACTTGAGAGAACGGATTAGATTGAAGAGGAACTCTTCTTCGGTCTTCAAATGTTGAGAATGATGATGAGAAACGCCACCATGAATTGTTGAGATACTCCGGGATGAAAATAAGAAAGGTTGAACCAACAATGAAAACAATTTGGAAGATCTTGGAAAAAGACATCTGACTGATGCTAACTCATTCTTAGGTCAAACTTTGAAATGAATTTGGGAATAGCTCCGGGAAAATTAGAAGAGTCAGGTAAGATCCTGGGAAAAGACCTGTGGGTTAGGGCCCACTCAAAAGATACACCGTTGAACGATTTAAAAGAGAGATTGCGTCGGTTCAATTAAATGGCTTGAATAAGGTAAGACCTCGAAATAGTTAGAAAGGATTAAGAATAGAAACATGAATCCTCTGGGATACCTTCAGCACTCCAGATAAACATTTGAAACGATGAAAGGATACGATCAACACCGAAAGCTTGCATTGAAACCACCGAGGAAGATAAGAGAACAAAGAATGATAAACTTGAAGCTCCGTTAGTATCTTCATGGGAAATCACCGGATAAGAACATTGACGGAAAAGAATGGAGAGACTTCCCATCTATAAGATGGATACTTGATTAAGAAATCTGAGTCCTTGAAGAAAAAGGGTGGGAGGGCGGGAAAACAAAGGCAACTTGGGCAGATGGAATGGATACCGTTGAGAAAACTTAGAATTGATCTTGCGAATGTTGGGATGACTGGATGCACTTGAAGAGAAGCACGCTGGTTGGAAAGAATTGGGATGACAATCTTGATGATCAAGAAGGATTGGTATCCACATAGAAATATGAGAACACCGCTTAGAATAAGGTATGGAATCAACATTTGACTTCGAAGCAACTCGAATACCACAATTCAAAACAAAACAAAGTATTGGCTTGCAGAATAAGCCGGAACAAACATATGATAGAGATTTTGTCCGAAGTTTTCGTGGTGGGGCCCACACGGGCTCGATCGTACAACACCACCATGTACAAGGCAGTGCACATGACATACGAAGCGTCCCCGAGTCGGCATAGCCAAGGACTCTTTAAGACACTACGATACCACTATAAAACCAACCGTGGAAAGGCGGACCACTAGACGTTGAACCCCAATCTCATATCATGCGTCTGTCGGAAAGATATCCTAGGAGCTACTTGAATTCCCACTTATAAACTCCCGAAACTTTCTGGTTATGCAATCTGGTGTTGGGGATACAGGGGACACAAAAATATATCACCCAAACTAGCAATCCCTAGATCCAGTTGTATCCATCCATTAACACATAACCAAGAAACCTTCGGAAATCGTGTACCTCAACCTTCGAAAAGCATCTGTTATACGAGTTATGGCAATACTCCCGAACTCCCTCCCCAATACTGGGTGGCGTCGAGGTGATCTCACCAACAACTGCATAAAATAGATTTCGATGTCGGCGAAACTCAGGTATTCCAGAACTGCAACGATAAAATTGTGACGACAACACCTCGGAGCTCAACTCCCCGGTACACTGCCACAACCCCTAAATGTCAGGAGGCACCAAGAACAATGTTCTCGTCACAAAACCATCGGAATGATTCCAAGATACCCGCATGATCCTAAAAAAAATTTAGTGAAATTTGAGGAGCGAAGAGTCAAAACTTCTACGTCAGGAGGCCTCACCAGAGCGACGAAGGGACTGAGGAGTAAAAAGAATCCTACTCTCCGATATATATAATCCTAAGACTCAAAACATTTTTTGTTCTAGACTCAACAACGCCAGCGATTCGATCAAGCAGGGGGCTCCTAAGTCGGGGATGGCTCTGATTACCAACTTGTAACGCCCACGATGCGGCTATATCTCCCACGTGTCGAGGCACGACTTAGAGGCATAACCGCATTGTGGTATTGTCGCAAGAAGGGTTATCTTCACACAATCCCATGTAATGAACAAGAATGGGATAACGAGAGTTGGCTTACAATCGCCACTTCACACAATACATAAATATAATTCATACATCATCCAAAATCCACACATAGACCGACTACAGTCAAATCCAAATAAAAATAAGATAACCCCAAATGCTAGATCCCCAATCGTCCCAACTGGGCTCCACTACTGATCATCAGGAAAAGAAACATAGTAACGACCACATTCCTCGTCGAACTCCCACTTGAGCTCGGTTGCGTCATCTGCACTGGCATCGTCGGCACCTGCAACTGTTTTGGTAGAATCTGTGAGTCACGAGGACTCAACAACCTCACACCCGCGAGATCAAGACTATTTAAGCTTATAGGAAAGGATGGTGTAATGAGGTGGAGCTGCAGCAGGCACTAAGCATATATGGTGGCTAACATACGCAAGTGAGAGCGAGAAGAGAAGCAATGCAACGGTCGCGAAGCTAGAAATGATCAAGAAGTGATCCTGAAACTACTTACGTTCATGCATAACTCCAACCGTGTTCATTTCCCGGACTCCGCCGAGAAGAGACCATCACGGCTACACACACGGTTGATGTATTTTAATTAAGTCAAGTGACAAGTTCTCTACAACCGGACATTAAGAAATTTCCATCTGCCTCATAACCGCGGGCACGGCTTTCGAAAGATAATACCCTGCAGGGGTGTCCCAACTTATCCCATTATAAGCTCTCACGGTCACCGAAGGATAAACCTTCTCCCAGGAAGACCCGATCAGTCTCGGAATCCCGGTTTACAAGACATTTCGACAATGGTAAAACAAGACCAGCAAAGCCGCCCGAATGTGCCGACAAATCCCGATAGGAGCTGCACATATCTCGTTCTCAGGGCACACCGGATAAGCGAAGCGTACAGGTACCAACGTAACCCAAGTTGCCAAGGGACGATCCCGCACGGTGCTCTAGTTTGGACCAGCACTCAGAGGAACACTGGCCCGGGGGTTCAAATAAAGATGACCCTCGGGCTCGCGAAAACCCGGAGGAAAAAGGCTTAGGTGGCAAATGGTAAAACCAAGGTTGGGCCTTGCTGGAGGAGTTTTATTCAAGGCAAGAAGGGACGCTAGGAGTCGAAGCCTTCCAGGAGCCGCCGGGGAACCACCACGACCGCGTGTGCGACGACCACCATAGGGTACCCCTAATCCCTCAGGAGCAAGCTTACGCTAACCATGAGTCGCAGGAGGAACAGATCACCGCAACGGTCGGCGGCCCCAGCTCGACGGCCCCCTGCCGGCGGGAGGATCGTGTTGGGGGCTGCAGGAGAGGGGTCGGGAGCCAGGCCCCTCCCCACGACGCACGAAGCAAGGGGACACCCGGAGGTAGGCCCTCTGCCGGGGAGGCTTCAACGACCCTTCCCCCGGCAGAGCACCTGTGGTCGCCGAGGGCACCGCTGGCGTCCCCTTTCCCTCTTTTGTGTCGTCCTGGTAACCGGGGGCTCAAAGGAGGTCAAGGGTGGCGCAAGACGGTGTAACACCCACGATGCGGCTATATCTCCCATGTGTCGAGGCATGACTTAGAGGCATAACCGCATTGTAGGTATTGTCGCAAGAAGGGTCATCTTCACACAATCCCATGTAATGAACAAGAATGGGATAACGAGAGTTGGCTTACAATCGCCACTTCACACAATACATAAATTAATTCATACATCATCCAAAATCCACACATAGACCGACTACGGTCAAATCCAAATGAAAATAAGATAACCCCAAATGCTAGATCCCCGATCGTCCCAACTGGGCTCCACTACCGATTATCAGGAAACGAAACATAGTAATGACCACGTTCCTCGTCGAACTCCCACTTGAGCTCGGTTGCGTCATCCGCACTGGTATCGTCGGCACCTGCAACTGTTTTGGTAGAATCTGTGAGTCACGAGGACTCAGCGATCTCACACCCGCGAGATCAAGACTATTTAAGCTTATAGGAAGGATGGGGTAATGAGGTGGAACTGCAGCAAGCACTAAGCATATGGTGGCTAACATACGCAAATGAGAGCGAGAAGACAAGCAACGCAACGGTCGAGAAGCTAGAAGTGATCAAGAAGTGATCCTGAAACTACTTACGTTCATACATAACCCAAACCGTGTTCACTTCCCGGACTCCGCCGAAAAGAGACCATCACGGCTACACACACGGTTGATGTATTTTAATTAAGTCAAGTGTCAAGTTCTCTACAACCGGACATTAACAAATTCCCATCTGCCTCATAACCGCGGGCACGGCTTTCGAAAGATAATACCCTGCAGGGGTGTCCCAACTTAGCCCAGTATAAGCTCTCACGGTCAACGAAGGATATTCCTTCTCCCGGGAAGACCCGATCAGTCTGGGAATCCCGGTTTACAAGACATTTCGTCAATGTTAAAACAAGACCAGCAAAGCCGCCCGATGTGCCGACAAATCCCAATAGGAGCTGCACATATCTCGTTCTCAGGGCAACACCGGATAAGTCAAGCTACGAGTAAAACCAGCCCTCAAGTGCCCCGAGGTGGCCCCGCAGGCTGCTCGGTTCGGACCAACACTCAGAGGAGCGCTGGCCCGGGGGGGTTAAAATAAAGATGACCCTTGAGTCCGCGAAACCCAAGGGAAAAAGGCTTAGGTGGCAAATGGTAAAACCAAGGTTGGGCCTTGCTGGAGGAGTTTTATTCAAAGCGAACTGTCAAGGGGGTCCCATAAATCACCCAACCGCATTAGGAATGCAAAATCAAGGAACATAACACCGGTATGACGGAAACTAGGGCGGCAAGAGTGGAACAAAACACCAGGCATAAGGCCGAGCCTTCCACCCTTTACCAAATATATAGATGCATTAATTAAAAAAGAGATATTGTGATATGCCAAAATATCCATGTTCCAACCTGGAACCAACTTCAACTTCACCTGCAACTAGCAACGCTATAAGAAGGGCTGAGCAAAAGCGGTAACTTAGCCAAACAACGGTTTGCTAGGAAAGGATGGTTAGAGGCTTGACATGACAACATGGGAGGCATGATATAGCAAGTGGTAGGTAGCGCAGCATAGCAATAGAGCAGACAACTAGCAAGCAAAGATAGAAGTAATTTCGAGGGTATGGTCATCTTGCCTGAGATCCCGCTAGGAAGAAGAACGAGTCCATGAAGAAGACAAACGGACGTAGTCGAACGAATCCTCACAATCGCAACGTAACCGGAACTATCAAGAAGAAGCAACACCGGAAAGAAGCAAACAACATGGTAAACAACCATCACAGACACATGGCATGATGCACAATCAAGTATGATGCATGTCCAATTTAAAGAGGCATGGCATGGCAAAGTGCATAAACAATACTACAAATTAAGTGGAGCTCAATATGCAACGAGTTGCATATTGACGAAACACCACATCAATTATTTAGTTCTCTCTCGTTTATGTACCCAACAATATTAAATGTTATTAAACATGGCAAGGGGTGAAGCATATGAAAACTACCTATCTAGGCAAGTTTAAATGAGGCCGGAACAACAAACAACAATTCCGGAAAATCCTCATGTGCATATTTTAGATTTGGTACTGTTCTGCCATAAACACAATTTTAATGTTGTTAAACAGCAAAATAAAGTGCACCATGTTAAACTAGGCATTTTTCTACCCCATTTACATATAAAGTTTATTAGTTATGAAATAAATCATTTTAACATGGCATTTATGCAAATTTAAACAAACAGCATTTTAAACATTTTAAACATGGATGAAAGTAGCATATTATGAAACTAGATGAAATTCTAAGCATTTTACATATTAAAATCATTTTAATCTGATGCACCATTTGTGAGTTATTAAATGCATGATCTAGAGGGACCTTTCTGTAAATCTATAAACTCCTAGATAATTGGACAAATTCGCAGCGGAAGGAAAAAAACTGCATGGGCTGAATCTGGATCGCTGGGCTGCTCACATTGGGCTTGAGGAGGCGCTGGGCATCTGGGCTACGAGCGAAGCAGAGGAGGCCTCGCGCGGCGAGTGGCGCTCGTCCACGCTGGCGCTGGACCGGTCAACGCGGGGCGATGCTCGTTCCTGGGCAGAACGAGAAGTAGGGCGCGGAGGCGTCGACCCCCGGTTCGATGCAGAGGCACTGGCCTCGAACGACGATGGCGACAGCAGGAACTCCGGCAGGCGACGGGGAGGCCTGCAGGAGGTGGACGGCGGCGGGGATCCACCGGATCTGACGAGGGGAGCCGGTCCCCGATGGTGGGAGTCGAATAGGACGACGGCGGCTCGGCTCCTGCGAAGAATTATAGAGAGCGAGTGAGTTCAGAGAGGAGAGACAGGGAGAAGAACAGAGGGAAGAACGGGCGCAGCTTGGCTGACCGGAGATTCGCCAGAAGCGTGCGGGCACGGCGGCTGGAGGGCAAGAGAAATCCCAGGCGCTTGGGGCTGCGCTGTTGCTGCTACTACGGCTGGCGGCGAAGGCGAGCTCCGGCTGGAGAGGGACTTGGCGAAGGAACTGCGACGCAGCAGGGACACGGCGGGAACTGCGCAGGAATGTAGGCAGGGCACGAATTCGGCTGGTCTTGGTAGCGTACGGCGCGACGACGAGGACAACAGCGGCCATGGTGATCTCCTGCTATAGGAAGTACAGGGACAGAGAGAGATATGAGAAAGAGCAACAGGGAAAGGAAGATGCGCGGGAGGAAGGAGAGGGATAGCCTGGGTGCTGGTCTTGGCAGGTTCGGGCGGCGGATGGAGCAGCTCCAGCGGTGGCACTCGGGATGAGCAGGGATCGACCCCTGGCTCTCTCTTGCGGGTGTCCCTGGTTGGAGGGGATGGATTGATGGAATTGGGGGCGACGAGTGGTTGGCCCGATTGGAAAATCGAGGAAGGATTTTGGATCGGGAGGGGATCCCAAGGTGGGAGAGGAGTGGCAGCGAGGAGGGACAGATGTCCTAGATTTTAGGGTTTGGGTCTAAAAAATGGACTAGGGGTCTATATATATACGAAAGGGGGATGATTTGGATCCTTCGATTGCGATTGGGCGGTCCGGAATTAATGGGTTAGGGAGTCCAATGAAGAAAACAAAGATATTTGAGGGATATTTGGGGATGATCCGAATCAAACGATGATGACTGAGCGGGTCAGGTCCGGGGCAGGTTTCGGACGCGCACGCGAGGGGTTTGAGTATTGTACAGAGAGACTCCGGTTTAGACATGAGGGAAAACGAAGAACAAGGGATTTGATGAGCTCAGAAAAGAGAGAGAAGAGGGCGGTCTGGTTGATCTGAGAGAAGGTCAACCGAGACACGGAAGGAGCGGCAACTACTAGCGGATGCAAGTTTTAAAAACAATGACGACAACGAGTGCCGATGCAATGCGGATGATGCGATGATGAATGCAACAAACAAATAATACACACAGCGATAATGAAAAATATGGAAGGCGTCTGGAGCGTCGGTCTTGGGGCGTTACAACACTCCACCACTACAAGAGGATCTCGTCCCGAGATCTAAGGACGGCACCGGAAAAAAGCGGAAGAGAATGAGGTAAGACAAAGTTGCTTCTTTGACAAACGAGTGAAACCAATGAACCTTGAGAGGTCGCAAAGCTTGAAGAAATGACACAGCAGAGGTGAACAAAATTTAAAACACTCCGTTCAGCAAGAGGAACAAGGGACATTGCGAGAACCTTGTGGACATGAAACAAGAGCTTAATGGATCAAAATTAATATGAAAGCACACCGGTAGAAAAGAGAAACAAGGAACAAGAATGACATAATTTGGACAGCACTCCGATAGAAAATGGAAGGAATTAACATGAACTTGAGAAGATGGGATGACACTTGATGAAATCAGCAACACACTGCCTCCGGAACTATTGAAAAAAATGGCACAAGGGGTAAGAAAGATTTCAGACCGCACTCTGGTTGAGGAAGGAGGCAAAACTTGATAAGATGAGAGATCTCGAATGAAAACACGACACTCTGGTTAAACGGTTAAGCAAGGAAAAGAACACGATCTCCAAAATGGGATGATGGGCGAATATAACAATATCCCAAAGCCTCTGGAATGAAAGGATAGAAGCTAGATTGTTGTAAAGAAAGAAGGGAGAAACAACTGACAGTTTCTATCACACTTGAATTTGAAAAGCATCCTTACAAAGAAGAGTTGAAAGGAGTTGTTGGAAAACCAACAACGAAACGAATAAGCTTGTAGTGGGCTTATGGAAAAACTTCTCAAAATAGAGGCAAAATTCTGCCACTACGGAAACAACTAATATAATTGATAACACCAACGAGATGAAAAACTTCTTTCACCAAGAGGCTAGGAGAAACCTTGGATCATTGATAAGAACCATAATAGCAACATTCCTTAGGGAAAGCTTTAGGTGAAATATGACACAAGATAACTCCAACAAAGAGATTGATGGATTTAAAATATCTCATCCCTGAAAACATGTGAAACGCGAAACATGAATGTAAATTGTCAAGAATGATATAACACCATCTCAAACGATAAGGTAGAAAGAATTGCACTTCAGAATACACGATGAAGAATGCTTGGACTCCACAAAACAAAACATGTGTTGAACACCATGTTTATTTTGGAATATAGCTTGGTGGATCTTAACTCCGAGAAAAAATCTTGAAGAACAATTGAAGAATGAAAAGAATCCTTGACGAACCACCATGTAGAGCGTCCATGAAGAACTCCGGTAATGAAAGGATGATAAAAAGAAAGAGAAGTTGAAAACAGAAGGTGAAGCCTTGCGATGATTTAGATGGAGCTTCGCGACGAGATAATGCGGAAAACTTGGAACTCCGGAAAAGAAAAGATGAAACACATGAAACCGAGAAAAATGACATGACGAACCACTCTGGAAAGAAGAAACTAGATCACTTGGATGAAACAAGAATAAGAATTATGTTATGCATATCCTTCACCAATTTAGATTGATGACAAGCAACAGATTTGGCATACTACTTATTCTCGTTGAAAAAGGATTGAAGAGAGATATAGCGCAAACTTGAGAAGGTCTTCCACGAACCACCGGTAGGATTAGAAAAAACGAATGAAATGATACGATAATAAAGGAATAGGCATCTTGAACGAACCACCGTAAGAATTGAAAATGAACGAAGAAAAGATAAAGAAACACCGGGAAGAATTAGAAAACGAACGAAGATACTTGAGAGATTAAGATACATGAGAACGAAGAGATCATGAACTGATTAGAGGATATCTGAAAGCTGAGAATGAATAATTCTGAGAAGATGGGCTCCAGAGAATCAAAATGAAAAGACTCCTGAATTGCTCTGGATGGGTGAAAAGAATTCTCACGATCGAAAACAATTATGAGAGGATGGCATGAAGCTAGAACCATGAATCTTTGGAAGAACGGGTAAGGATTTAAGAGGGACTCCTCTTCGGTCTTCAAAATCCGAGAATGACGACGAGAAACACCACCATGAATTGTTGAGATACTCCGGGATGAAAATAAGAAAGGTTGAACCAACAATGAAAAGAATTTGGAAGATCTTGGAAAAAGACATCTGGCTGATGAAAATTCATTCTTACGTCAAACTTCAAAAGAATTTGAGAATCGCTCTGGATAAATTAGAAGAGTCAGGTAAGATCCTGGAAAAATACCTGTGGGTTAGGGCCCACTCAAGAGAAACACCGTTGAAAAGATTACTTGAAAAAGGAGATTGCACCGGTTGAATTAAATGGCTTGAATGAGGTAACACCCTCGAAATAGTTAGAATTGATGCGGAGTGGAAACACGAATTTTCAGAGATATCTTCAACACTCCGGAACAATTGAATAGCAAACGGGGAATGATTAAGAGATACACCGGCATACGAAAACACTTGAAACGAGGAAGGGAATATGATCAACACCGAAAGCTTGAATTGAAGCCACCGGAGAAGAAAAGAGAACGAAGAATGATAAACTTGAAGCTCCGTTAGTATCTTCCTGAGAATCACCGGATAAGAACATTGACGGAAAAGGATGGAGAGACTTCCCATCAATAAAAAGGATACTTGGTTAAGAAATCTTAGTGT
>NC_057814.1:303912182-303940693 GCF_018294505.1 Triticum aestivum | reverse complement strand
AATTGAATAGCAAACGGGGAATGATTAAGAGATACACCGGCATACGAAAACACTTGAGACGAGGAAGGGAATATGATCAACACCGAAAGCTTGAATTGAAGCCACCGGAGAAGAAAAGAGAACGAAGAATGATAAACTTGAAGCTCCGTTAGTATCTTCCTGAGAATCACCGGATAAGAACATTGACGGAAAAGGATGGAGAGACTTCCCATCAATAAAAAGGATACTTGGTTAAGAAATCTTAGTGTTTGAAGAAAAAAGGGTGGGAGGGCGGGAAAAAACAAAAGCAACTTGGGACGGATGAAACAAACACCGTTGAGAAAACTTAGAATTGATCTCGCGAATGTTGAAATGATCGGATCCACTTGAAGAGAAGCACGCCGGTTGGAAAAGAATTAACATGACGACCTCGATGATCAAGAAGGATTAGTATTCACTTAGCAATATGAGAACACCGTTTAGGAAAGGTATGGATTCAACATTTGACTTCGAACCAACTCGAATACCACAAATAAAACAAAACAAAGGATTTGGCTTGCAGAATAAGCCGGAACAAATACATATGATAGAGATTTACCCAATCCCATATCATGCATCTGTCGGAAAGATATTCTAAGAGCTACTTGAATTCCCACCTATAAACTCCCGAAACTTTCTGGTTATGCAATCAGGTGTTGGGGATACAGGGGACACAAAATATCTCACCCAAACTAACAATCCCTAGATCCAGCTGTATCCATCCGTCAACACATAACCAAGAAACCTTCGGAAATCATTTACCTCAACCTTCGAAAAGCATCGTTATATGAGTTATGGCAATACTCCCGAACTCCCGCCCCAGTACTGGGTGGTGTCGACGTGATCTCACCAACAACTGCATAAAAGAGGTTTTCGATGTCGGCGAAACTCAGGTATTCCAGAACTGCAACGATAAAATTGTGACGACAACACCTCAGAGCTCAACTCCCCGGGACACTGCCACAACCCCTAATTGTCAGGAGGCACCAAGAACAATGTTCTCGTCACAAAACCATCGGAACGATTCCAAGATACCCGCGTGATCCTAAAAACAATTTAGTGAAATTTGAGGAGAGAAAAGTCAAAACTTCTACGTCAGGAGGCCTCACCAGAGCGACGAAGGGACTGAGGAGTAAAAAGAATCCTACTCTCCGATATATATAATCCTAAGACTCAAAACATTTTTGTTCTAGACTCAACAACGCCAGCGATTCGATCAAGCAGGGGGCTCCTAAGTCGGGGATGGCTCTGATTACCAACTTGTAACGCCCACGATGCGGCTATATCTCCCACGTGTCGAGGCACGACTTAGAGGCATAACCGCATTGTAGGTATTGTCGCAAGAAGGGTCATCTTCACACAATCCCATGTAATGAACAAGAATGGGATAACGAGAGTTGGCTTACAATCGCCACTTCACACAATACATAAATTAATTCATACATCATCCAAAATCCACACATAGACCGACTACGGTCAAATCCAAATGAAAATAAGATAACCCCAAATGCTAGATCCCCGATCGTCCCAACTGGGCTCCACTACTGATCATCAGGAAACGAAACATAGTAACGACCACGTTCCTCGTCGAACTCCCACTTGAGCTCGGTTGCGTCATCCGCACTGGTATCGTCGGCACCTGCAACTGTTTTATTGAATCTGTGAGTCACGAGGACTCAGCAATCTCACACCCGCGAGATCAAGACTATTTAAGCTTATAGGAAGGATGGGGCAATGAGGTGGAACTGCAGCAAGCACTAAGCATATGGTGGCTAACATACGCAAATGAGAGCGAGAAGAGAAGCAACGCAACGGTCGAGAAGCTAGAAGTGATCAAGAAGTGATCCTGAAACTACTTACATTCATACATAACCCAAACCGTGTTCACTTCCCGGACTCCGCCGAAAAGAGATCATCACGGCTACACACACGGTTGATGTATTTTAATTAAGTCAAGTGTCAAGTTCTCTACAACCGGACATTAACAAATTCCCATCTGCCTCATAACCGCGGGCACGGCTGTCGAAAGATAATACCCTGCAAGGGTGTCCCAACTTAGCCCAGTATAAGCTCTCACGGTCAACGAAGGATATTCCTTCTCCCGGGAAGACCCGATCAGTCTGGGAATCCCGGTTTACAAGACATTTCGTCAATGTTAAAACAAGACCAGCAAAGCCGCCCGATGTGCCGACAAATCCCAATAGGAGCTGCACATATCTCGTTCTCAGGGCAACACCGGATAAGTCAAGCTACGAGTAAAACCAGCCCTCAAGTGCCCCGAGGTGGCCCCGCAGGCTGCTCGGTTCGGACCAACACTCAGAGGAGCGCTGGCCCAGGGGGGTTAAAATAAAGATGACCCTTGAATCCGTGAAACCCAAGGGAAAAAGGCTTAGGTGGCAAATGGTAAAACCAAGGTTGGGCCTTGCTGGAGGAGTTTTATTCAAAGCGAACTGTCAAGGGGGTCCCATAAATCACCCAACCGTGTTAGGAACGCAAAATCAAGGAACATAACACCGGTATGACGGAAACTAGGGCGGCAAGAGTGGAACAAAACACCAGGCATAAGGCCGAGCCTTCCACCCTTTACTAAATATATAGATGCATTAATTAAATAAGAGATATTGTGATATGCCAAAATATCCATGTTCCAACCTGGAACCAACTTCAACTTCACCTGCAACTAGCAACGCTATAAGAAGGGCTGAGCAAAAGCGGTAACTTAGCCAAACAACGGTTTGCTAGGAAAGGATGGTTAGAGGCTTGACATGGCAACATGGGAGGCATGATATAGCAAGTGGTAGGTAGCGCAGCATAGCAATAGAGCGGACAACTAGCAAGCAAAGATAGAAGTGATTTCGAGGGTATGGTCATCTTGCCCGAGATCCCGCTAGGAAGAAGAACGAGTCCATGAAGAAGACAAACGGACGTAGTCGAGCGAATCCTCACAATCGCAACGTAACCGGAACTATCAAGAAGAAGCAACACCGGAAAGAAGCAAACAACATGGTAAACAACCATCACAGACACATGGCATGATGCACAATCAAGTATGATGCATGTCCGATTTAAAGAGGCATGGCATGGCAAAGTGCATAAACAATACTACAAATTAAGTGGAGCTCAATATGCAACGAGTTGCATATTGACGAAACACCACATCAATTATTTAGTTCTCTCTCGTTTATGTACCCAACAATATTAAATGTCATTAAACATGGCAAGGGGTGAAGCATATGAAAACTACCTATCTAGGCAAGTTTAAATGAGGCCGGAACAACAAACAACAATTCCGGAAAATCCTCATGTGCATATTTTAGATTTGGTACTGTTCTGCCATAAACACAATTTTAATGTTGTTAAACAGCAAAATAAAGTGCACCATGTTAAACTAGGCATTTTTCTACCCCATTTACATATAAAGTTTATTAGTTATGAAATAAATCATTTTAACATGGCATTTATGCAAATTTAAACAAACAGCATTTTAAACATTTTAAACATGGATGAAAGTAGCATATTATGAAACTAGATGAAATTCTAAGCATTTTACATATTAAAATCATTTTAATCCGGTGCACCATTTGTGAGTTATTAAATTCATGATCTAGAGGGACCTTTCTGTAAATCTATAAACTCCTGGATAATTGGACAAATTCGCAGCGGAAGGAAAAAAACTGCATGGGCTGAATCTGGATCGACAGGGCTGCTCACATTGGGCTTGAGGAGGCGCTGGGCATCTGGGCTACGAGCGAAGCAGAGGAGGCCTCGCGCGGCGAGTGGCGCTCGTCCACGCTGGCGTTGGGCCTGTCAACGCGGGGCGATGCTCGTTCCTGGGCAGAACGAGAAGCAGGGCGCGGAGGCGTCGGCCCCCGGTTCGATGCAGAGGCACTGGCCTCGAACGACGATGGCGACAGCAGGAACTCCGGCAGGCGACGGGGAGGCCTGCAGGAGGCGGACGGCAGCGGGGATCCACCGGATCTGGCGAGGGGAGCTGGTCCCCGATGGTGGGAGTCGAATAGGACGACGGCGGCTCGGCTCCTGCGAAGAATTACAGAGAGCGAGTGAGTTCAGAGAGGCGAGACAGGGAGAAGAACGGAGGGAAGAACGGGCGCAGCTTGGCTGACCGGAGATTCGCCAAAAGTGTGCGGGCCCGACGGCTGGAGGGCAAGAGAAACCCCAGGCGCTTGGGGCTGTGCTATTGCTGCTACTACTGCTGGCGGCGAAGGCGAGCTCTGGCTGGCGAGGGACTTGGCGAAGGAACGGCGACGCAGCAGGGACACGGCGGGAACTGCGCGGGAATGGAGGCAGGGCACGAATTCGGCCGGTCTTGGTAGCGTACGGCGGGACGACGAGGACAACAGCGGCCATGGCGATCTCCTGCTATAGCAAGTACAGGGACAGAGAGAGATATGAGAAAGAGCAACAGGGAAAGGAAGATGCGCGGGAGGAAGGAGAGGGACGGCCTGGGTGCTGGTCTTGGCAGGTTTGGGCGGCGGATGGAGCAGCTCCGGCGGTGGCGCTCGGGATGAGCAGGGATCGACCCCTGGCTCTCTCTTGCAAGTGTCCCTGGTTGGAGGGGATGGATCGATGGAATTGGGGGCGACGAGTGATTGGCCCGATTGGAAAATCGAGGAAGGATTTTGGATCGGGAGGGGATCCCGAGGTGGGAGAGGAGCGGGAGCGAGGAGGGACAGATGTCCTAGATTTTAGGGTTTGAGTCTAAAAAATGGACTAGGGGTCTATATATATACGAAAGGGGGATGATTTGGATCCTTCGATTGCGATCGGGCGGTCCGGAATTAATGGGTTAGGGATTCCAATGAAGAAAACAAAGATATTTGAGGGATATTTGGGGATGATCCGAATCAAACGATGATGACTGAGCGGGTCAGGTCCGGGGCAGGTTTCGGACGCGCACGCGAGGGGTTTGAGTATTGTACAGAGAGACTCTGGTTTAGACATGAGGGAAAACAAAGAACAAGGGATTTGATGAGCTCAGAAAAGAGAGAGAAGAGAGCGGTCTGGTCGATCTGAGAGAAGGTCAACCGAGACACGGAAGGAGTGGCAACTACTAGCGGATGCAAGTTTTAAAAACAATGACGACAATGAGTGCCGATGCAATGCGGATGATGCGATGATGAATGCAACAAACAAATAAAACACACAACGATAACGAAAAATATGGAAGGCGTCTAGAGCGTCGGTCTTGGGGCGTTACAGACGAGGCCCTCATCTGGCGATATGAAGCAAGGCCGGTACCTGTGAAGAAGGCCTAGTGCCTGTGAAGCTCCCCGCCCGTGACACTCTCACATAATAATGAGTTGGAGCTGTACACGCCCCGGAGTCTCAGGAGCGCCGACCTCAGGCCCTGGGGCTCCCTCCCATGCCTAGTGGCAGCACTTAGCTCCGCGCTGGTAGAAGACTTGAAGACCGGAAGACTAGACTAGGTGCCGGACGCGGCCTTTTGCTTTGGATCTCTCTTTCTGTAGCTTTGCTTTCTAGATCTGGATTTAAGTTGAAGCCAAATTTTTATCGATGCGCGCGGGGGGAGCCTTTTCTCGTTCGAGCAATTTCTTGCCTTCTGGATCTCGTTTTGTCTGGGACTCATGTCCATCGCCTTTCCCTCACGAAGCTCCTCGCGAGCTGGACCGCACGGAGCGCACGCTCGTCAAGCGCGCGCCAGCGCTGCAGCTGGTGCTCACCCCTTGCGGGGCCCCTTCAGACGGGGCGATAAGCTCCGCAGGATTCTCAGAAACTCGCCGCTTCATGACCCAGCTCGAAGCTAGCACAGACTAAGGTAAACCATGACGGAAAACTCGCCCCCGGATTCATGGGTTCACGAGGACACATACTCACATCGCATAGGAAAGTAAAAACAGCAATTTACTTACATGAGGGGATACCCCTCTCAAAATGCTCTTACAAGTTTTCCAAGGGCCACGCCCGAGTTTTGTGTACAGGGTGAAACGACAGGAGAACATGGGATCAGCCAGAAATATCACTCGCTACATCACCCGTGGACGCGTCACTCGCGTCATCATCGTCTTTGTCGGCATCGTCGCCGCAGTCGGCGACACCCCCATCGCCGTCGTCCACCACGTCGCCTTCGTCTGCGGCGACCACCACCACGTCATCCTCCGAAGTGAAGGCCCTGACCAACGCGTCCATATTGTCCTCGACCCAACGCGCCAGGTCGCCCCGGACGGGCCTGGGTACGGGGGCGATGGCGGCGTCGAAATCAAAGTTGGGGTCGGCATTCAGAAGGTGGCTAAAGACACGGGAGAAAGCGCGCTCAAGCAGGCCACGACCCCTTTCCTCCACAAGCTGGCGAGCTCTAGTAGATCGAGCCTCCAGGCGCGTCACCACCTCGGTGAAGAAGGTCAGGTGGCTGGCATAGTCATTCGAGTGAGGGGCCGGTGCATCCACGTCGCAAATACGGCCCAGGGCGGTATTGGCCCTGTTATGGAGATCCTGAAGCATAGGGGCATGCTTGCGCTCCAGCGTTCGTCGTTGGAGCACTTCCTCCGTGTTTTGCCGTGTGAGGGCCTCAGCGTCATCAACCCGCCTCCGAAGGGAAAGCAGCTCGGCGCGGGCGGAGGCCAGGTCCGCTTGCGCCGTAACCAGGGCGGCGGCCGTGGCTTCCGCGCGCCTCTCAGCCTCATCCTCCGCACCCGCGAGCTTTAGCTTCAGGTCGTACCTACCCTCCAGGTCTGCGCGAACCTCAGCCACCCAGCGATTGACCTCCTCCTTGACTCTGGCCTCACGAGCCCCGACGGCATCTTCTGCTTGAGCAACTTGATGCTCCCTCGTCTCCAGTTGCTCGAGCTCGAGGTTGCGCTCCACGGCTTCCAGGGCCAGCGCCTCCTCGCGCTTTCGGACCTCCTCTTCCTCAGCGGGCGTCCCCCTTAGCGATGCAAGAGCGGCCCTGCGCGCCTCCACCTGCTACTCAAGGGACGCGCTCCAGGCCTGGAGCTCCCACGCGCGCTCCTCCGCAGCCTCGCGACGGCGGTCAGCCTCGCGAGCCTCTTCCAAGGCTCGCGAGCAGGCTTCATGGACGATCTTGAGGGACGCCTCGGCCTTCGCATTCTCAAGGTCGCGCTGATAGCGACCGAGGTTGATGGCCACCTTCAGCTTGCGCCGCTCCTCCACCAGCTGGATACCTTCAGCCTCAAGGCGCGAGTCGACACCCGCGAGCTCTTCACCAAGTCGACTCATCGCGCCCATCGCCTCCTGGAAGAGCTCGAGACGAACTACGCTCCGCCCGCGCTCGAGCTCGAACACTCGGCCCACCTCGTCCTCCACCTCCGGGGCAGCGGGCGGGGCGCCAAGTGACGCGCCACCTCCCGGCAGGGGGCTGGGGGCTGACGCCGCACCTGACGTCAGCCAGTCCTCGCGAGAAACCCGAGCCGATCGGGGCTCGCTGCTTGAAGAGGAGCCGAAGATGGAACCCAACCAGCTGTTGTCCATGAGCAAAGGAGGAGTCTTGGGCACGCCCGCCAAGCTCCATGCCAGACCGTGGGGGAGGGTGGCCAAGCCGTGGGCTCAGCGCGCCACGAAGGCGGAGACACTCCCCCAACCGACCCTGCTCCAGGGGTGGCAGGCAGACCAGGAACGCTCAAGGCCGATGGGGGAGCTGGTGAAGGAGGAGGCCACTTCTCAGAAGACGCAACAGCTTCAACGGAAGGAGCCCTGAAGGACTGACGTCAGGATAAGAAGACTACATGCAAGAAGCCATGATAATAAGATACTCGCGCGTCAATGGCGATGTACTTTCGTCGCTTCAACGGTCCGAAGATATTGCTGCCGCTGGGGGATCCCTTCCTCTTACGGAGCTCCTTGAAGTCCACACAAAGACGACCGAAGCGCCGGACGTGACGGCCGGTGCGCGGCGGGGACGAAGAAGAGCTTGGAAGGATGTCTTCAGGGGTGGCCGGTTGCGGCGAACAGCCGGGCACCGTCTCACCACAACCTCCCGAGGCTCCTGGAGCCTTGGCCTCGGGAGCTGCATGTCGTGCCTCCTCAGTGACCGACGCCTCAGGAGGGGGGTCGCAGGCCCCCGAGGACGACGCCCAGGATCACCACTCGGCATATGCTCCTCAGCACTCAAGTCACCGGCCCCCGTCGAAGCTCGCTCTCCCGCACCGTCACCTGGGGCGAGCTCGGCACCGGCGGCGAAGAAGGGAACCACGACGACGAGGTTCTCGCGGGATCCCACCAGGCTGATTGGGCGCAACCCCCACTCGCCAAAGGAAGGCATGCTCACTGCAAATGCGGCTTTGTTCTTGTAGCGGTACAACAGGCAACTATTCCTGGGCATCTCATCCGGCAGAGGGACACCCGATAGGACCATGAGCACCGTTTGCCGCGTCGCAAGAGGAAGCCCCTTCTCCTGAAACCTCATGTGGTCCTGGCTGCGGAGCAAGTCCCACATCGGGCGGGAGTGGCGCTGAAGCGGAGCGACTCGACGCTTGACGAACTCCTTCACCACCATGGGCATAGTCATGCTGAGGTCCTTCAACCACCTCAGCCTAGCCCAGACGGGGGCAAGGCGGGGGCTCGTGAGCTTCTGATGGCCCCAGCCGGACTTTGGAACAGCGGGCCCGCCGGAACTTGGAGCAAAGGGTTGAGCACGCCGGCGTGAACAAACACCCATCGTATACGAAACTCGCTCGTGGATGAAGGAAGCTCAAAGTCAATCCCCACGCCCGCTGTCGCGGCCACGGCTTGGAAGCCCACGCACCCCAAGCTCTGCCGGGGACCGGTCAGATGCAACGAGAAGAAATGGCGGAGGAGGGCCACTGAAGGAGCGATGCCCACCATGGCCTCGCACAAGAAGGCGAAGACGGCAAGAAGGGTCACAAATTGAGGGTCGAGATGGAGCATGTGGATCTGATAATGCTCGAGCACCATGTTGAAGAAGGCGGAGAAGGGAGGAATCAGGCCAGCCCAGAGGGCCTCTATGAAGATCGGAACCTCAGTGGCTGCCCGAGCCATGCGAGTGCGAGACGCGGGCCAAGCCACTGTCTCTCCCCACTCGTTGAAGCTGGAGGCAAGCATGGGGCGCACCTTGTCCATGGCCTCGTCGTTGAGCACCCGAGGCCGGCCGAGCGCTGGCTCAAAGGATGGAGGCGTAGTTGGCAGAGATAGAGGTTTCTTCCCCTTTTCGGCTTGTTTCGGCGCCATGGCGATGAAGCAGGCGGAGCGCAAGTCAGATTGGAAGGGAAGAGCAGGGCCTCGAGGAAGCAGGGAGATTGGAAGAGCCAGGCATGGGCGAAGGAAGAATAACTGTGCGAGAGGCGGGGGCCGCGTAGCCAGGCGGATTCAATGGCAGCGTCGGGAAGCGGAGACGCCCACGTCCAATCAACCGCCACGCGTCAACCGAGGCCGCGGGCTTTTGGGGCCCGCGGTGCTCCGTACTTGACCCTTGGCTTCGCCGCGAAGCCAAGCCCGAGCGCACCTTGGGCCCGGGGGCTACTGTCGGCGTTCTGGGAACGAGGGTCCCCACACTTGCCTGCCTGCGGCCCACAGCGTGGCTAAGCCAGCAGGTCGTACGGCCCATCTTCATCAACAAGGCATCCAAGACTCTCGCGAGGGGCCAAGCCTCGTGAGACGGACGATGCAAGACCCCCTCAGGAGTGGCCTAGTCAGGCAGGCTCACGACGAGTAGAGATATCAAGGCGGGGCAAACCTCACGAGGCTCTCGTGATGTGAGCCATGATGATCGACACCAGGCGGGCACCACGCGGGCACCAGTGCACGCAGCGTCCTTGTTTCCTCTTTGGTGCTAAGGAGGCCAGCGCAGGCGAGGAGTACCAAGGCATCAGGCAAAGGTTGCTATATCGGTGCAACGAGACCAAGACCAAAAGGACGGCAAGACGGAGGTCATCGTGGAGCCCAAGACGGCGCCACCACCATAGCCTTTCGTAGGCAAAGACCACTTTTGTCAGGATAGCTTGTACTAGCTGTCCCCCTTCAAATTTGCCCACCGTTGTTGGCTCCCTTCCCGCTCAATATTTGGGAAGAGGACCAGGGCCTATATAAGTAGAGCTAGCCACCACAGTAGAGGCATCTCATCTTAGCTTGATCCAATCTGATTGAGAGCCTACCCTAGCCACAAGAACACCTCAACCTCAGGAGGTCGTACTTCCCTCTGTACTGTTCATCATCAGCCCAAGAGGCAATCCACCACCACCACACTGGAGTAGGGTATTACACCACAACGGTGGCCCGAACCAGTATAAATCTCGTGTCTTTCTGTGTTGCGAGTTCGTCGAGTTCATCCGCAAGATCTTAGTGAGCTAGGGCGTAGATCGGTAGGAGGGAAAGACTTCGCGCGCACCCCAGTGTTTGAACCTCAAGGGTTTGCCGGAACCCCACATCCGACAGATTCTCAGGTGTTTCAGCAATAGGTTCACTAGAAGCATGCAAAGTCCTATCATTTTTCTTTTTCTTCTTTTTAGAAGAACTAGGTGTATCAATATTATTTCTCTGAGAATCTTGCTCAATTCTCTTAGGGTGGCCTTCAGGATACAAAGGTTCCTGAGTCATTTTACCAGTTCTAGTAGCCACTCTAACAGCATAATCATTATTCTTACTATTAATTCATTGAGCAAATCATTTTGAGCTTTAAGTACTTGTTCTACTTGAGTGGTAACCATAGAAGCATGTTTACTAATGATTTTAAGTTCACCTTTAACTCTAGACATATAATCACCCAAGTGTTCAAGCATATTTGAATTGTATTTCAATTGTCTACTAACATAAGCATTGAAGTTTTCTTGTTTAACAATAAAGTTGTCAAACTCATCTAAGCATTGTCTAGCAGACTTATAACGAGGGATATCACCTTCATCAAATCTATAGAGAGAATTTACCTTGACTACCTGTGTCGGGTTATCAAGACCATGTGTTTCTTCAATAGGTAATGGATCAAGATCATATATTTCTTCAACAGGCGGTAAATTTATACCATGTATTTCTTCAATAGGAGGTAAATTCTTAACATCTTCAGCTTTTATACCTTTTTCTTTCATAGATTTCTTTGCCTCTTGCATATCTTCAGGACTGAGAAATAGAACACCCCTCTTCTTCAGAGTTGGTTTAGGACTAGGCTCAGGAATTGGCTCAGGAAGTGTCCAATTATTTTCATTAGTCAACATATTATTCAATAGAATTTCAGCTTCATCTGGTGTTCTTTCCCTGAAAACAGAACCAGCACAACTATCTAGGTAATCTCTGGAAGCATCGGTTAGTCCATTATAAAAGATATCAAGTATTTCATTTTTCTTGAGAGGATGATCAGGCAAAGCATTAAGTAACTGGAGAAGCCTCCCCCAAGCTTGTGGGAGACTCTCTTCTTCAATTTTCACAAAATTATATATATATCCCTTAAAGCAGTTTGTTTCTTATGAGCAGGGAAATATTTAGCACAGAAGTAATAAATCATATCCTTGGGACTACGCACACAACCAGGATCAAGAGAGTTGAACCATATTTTAGCATCACCCTTTAATGAGAACGGAAATATTTTAAGGATATAAAGGTAGCGAGAGTGGCTATATCATTTAATTTAGTAAGATGTGCCACAACAGTTTCGGATTCATAGCCATAAAAAGGATCAGATTCAACCAAAGTAATCAGGATCAACAGAGAATTCATAATCCTTATCAATAACACAGATAGGTGAAGTAGCAAAAGCAGGGTCAGGTTTCATCTTAGCATTAAGAGATTGCTGCTTCCATTTAGCTAATAACTTCTTTAGATCATATCTATCATTGCAAGCTAAAATAGCTCTAGCAGCTTCTTCATCCATAACATAACCCTCAGGAACAACAGGCAATTCATATTTATTAGGGGGAGAGTCTTCATCATCACTATCATCAATATTATCAGATTCAATAATTTCATTATCTCTAGCCCTAGCAAGTTGTTCATCAAAAAATTCACCAAGTGGCACAGTAGTATCAAGCATAGAAGTAGTTTCATCATAAGTATCATGCATAGCAGAAGTGGCATCATCAATAACATGCGACATATCAGAATGAATAGCAGAAGCAGGTTTAGGTGTCGCAAGCTTACTCAAAACAGAAGGTGAATCAAGTGCAGGGCTAGATGGCAGTTCCTTACCTCCCCTTGTAGTTGAGGGATAAATTGTTGTTTTCGCGTCTTTCAAGTTCTTCATAGTGACCAGCAGATATAAATCCCAAGTGACTCAAATAATAGAGCTATGCTCCCTGGCAACGGCGCCAGAAAATAGTCTTGATAACCCACAAGTATAGGGGATCACAACAGTTTTCGAGGGTAGAGTATTCAATCCAAATTTATTGATTCGACACAAGGGGAGCCAAAGAATATTCTCAAGTATTAGCAGTTGAGTTGTAAATTCAACCACACCTGGATAACTTAGTATCTGCAGCAAAGTATTTAGTAGCAAAGTGATATGGAAGTAACGGTAACAGTAGCAAAAGTAATATTTTTGGGTTTTGTAGTGATTGTAACAGTAGCAACAATAAAGTAAATAAGCGGAGAACAATATGTGAAAAGCTCGTAGGCATTGGATCGGTGATGGAGAATTATGCCGGATGCAGTTCATCATGTAACAATCATAACATAGGGTGACACAGAACTAGCTCCAATTCATCAATGTAATGTAGGCATGTATTCTGAATATAGTCATACGTGCTTATGGAAAAGAACTTGCATGACATCTTTTGTCCTACCCTCCCGTGGCAGTGGGGTCCTAATGGAAACTAAGGGATATTAAGGCCTCCTTTTAATAGAGTGCCGGACCAAAGCATTAACACATAGTGAATACATGAACTCCTCAAACTACGGTCATCACCGGGAGTGGTCCTGATTATTGTCACTTCGGGGTTGCCGGATCATAACACATAGTAGGTGACTATAGACTTGCAAGATAGGATCAAGAACTCACATATATTCATGAAAACATAATAGGTTCAGATCTGAAATCATGGCACTCGGGCCCTAGTGACAAGCATTAAGCATAGCAAAGTCATAGCAACATCAATCTCAGAACATAGTGGATACTAGGGATCAAACCCTAACAAAACTAACACGATTACAGGATAAATCTCATCCAACCCATCACCGTCCAGCTAGCCTAGGATGGAATTACTCACGCACGGCGGTGAGCATCATGAAATTGGTGATGGAGGATGGTTGATGATGACGACGGCGACGGATTCCCCTCTCCGGAGCCCCGAACGGACTCCAGATCAGCCCTCCCAAGAGGTTTTAGGGCTTGGCGGCGGCTCCGTATCGTAAAACGCGATGAATCCTTCTCTCTGATTTTTTTTCTCCCCGAACACGAATATATGGAGTTGGAGTTGAGGTCGGTGGAGCGTCAGGGGGCCCATGAGGCAGGGGGCGCGCCCCCCACCCTCGTGGACAGGTGGAGGTCCCCCTGACGTGGATTCTTCTTCCAGTATTTTTAATATTTTCCAAAAATAAGTTCCGTGGAGTTTCAGGTCATTCCGAGAACTTTCGTTTCTGCACATAAATAACACCATGGCAATTCTGCTGAAAACAGCGTCAGTCTGGGTTAGTTCCATTGAAATCATGCAAGTTAGAGTCCAAAACAAGGGCAAAAGTGTTTGGAAAAGTAGATACGACGGAGGCGTATCAAGGTCGCGGCGCGGAAGGCCCCCAATGCGTATGAGACGATGGACGTTGACTTCGTGCCAACGTTCGGGTCCCCCATGGTGCAGGCGGACCAACAGTTCAACCTCGCGATCCTAAAGGAGGACCAGGAGGCAGAGGCTTAACTCGACGCGGAGCGCGCGGATGTCGCTGCCATCGAGGCCCTCCTACAGGCGGAACCGGATGTCGTTGACCTGAACCGGGCGGTGGAGGCTCGACTTGACACGGAGCACGCGGATGCCGCTGACATCGAGGTCCTCCTGCAGGCGGAACCGGACGTCCTGGACTTGAACCGGGCGGCGGAGGCTCAACTCGACGCAGAGCGCGCGGATGTCGCCGCCATCGAGGCCCTCCTGCAGGCAGAACTGAACGCCGTGGACGTGAACCGGGCGGTGCCCGCGTCCGTGGAGAGCGCCCCCACGCTCCGCGTGAACGAGTAGCTAGAGGCCAAGGACAACCACGGTGCAGAGACACACGTCGGCAGCTATGGCTGGTTCACGCCGGTAGCCAAAGACGACGAGTTCGTCTCGTTCCGCGAGTAGTGATAGATTTTTCTTTATGTTATTGTTTTTAGGGATCTTTTGCTGTGTAAAAACATATATTTATGCAAGTCGCCTGACTTCATCATTTGGTTCAGTCAACAATTTCAGGTGCTTGGATGAATATCATACGTCTCTTGACCCTTCTTCTTCCTTACCTCTTCTTCTCCCCCAGTAGACCACCGCCCGGGCCGCACGGATCTTCCCCAACATGTAGTTGGATAAACTTACTATATGAACGAAAATTATGTGTCAGCGGTAGGATGGCTGAATTTGGTTTGATCACATGCGGTAGCACATGTCAGTGAGGGTGTGTTCCCTTGGTTGAGTTTGCAGCGTGCAGGAGCGACTGTGTGAGGGTGCGGTGCGACCGGGGCAGTCGTGCGCAAGTGTAACTCCTTTTCATTTTGAAAAACTTTAGGCAAGCTTGGCAAAAATGTGTGGCAAAGTATGGCACTGCAAGGCCTAGACCCAAACAGGAGACAAGTACGTACTACTTGTGTTAAAAAAGAAAGGTTGGGTTTTCCTTCGCGGGATTGATCGATACACATCCTCGTTTGACGTGTCAATTAATGCATATTGTTTAACGCCCAAAGAGCTAACCATCTCACTCCTCATTGCTTGATTAATGTAGCACCATGCAAGCCAACCTTCTCACTTTCGCATTCATGCAAGGGTATATTAATGTCCTTGGTTGCTAGTACGAGGCAAACCCCATCAATTTTGCCTCGATTAGTGTTAGTGGCCTTCTGCAAATTGTAATTTTTATATTGGCCTTGTATACAAAAAAATGGAGGTAGTAACTATTTGACTTCCTTCCCCATTGCGGTAACGTCGATGATATGTCGAACATTGTGGCTTTCGCGAAGTGCGTTCGACGGAGTACACCATTGAGGGAGACCACAGTAAGTCATTCGCAAGTGCCGCCTACAAGCCGAGACAACTGTTGGGGAACGTAGCAGAAATTTAAAATTTTCTACGTATCACCAAGATCAATCTATGGAGTCATCTAGCAACGAGAGAGAGGGGAGTGCATCTACATACCCTTGTAGATCGCGCGCGGAAGCGTTCAAGAGAACGGGGTTGATGGAGTCGTACTCGTCGTGATCCAAATCACCGATGATCCTAGCGCCGAACGGACGGCACCTCCGCGTTCAACACACGTATGGAGCGGGGACGTCTCCTCCTTCTTGATCCAGCAAGGGGGGAGGAGAAGTTGATGGAGATCCAGCAGCACGACGGCGTGGTGGTGGAAGTAGCGGGATCCCGGCAGGGCTTCGCCAAGCGCAAGCGGGGAGGAAGAGGTGTCACGGGAGGGAGGGAGGCGCCAGGGCTTGGGGTGCTGCTCCCATGCGCCTCCCCACTATATATAGGGGTGGAGGGGGCTGGTTTCTTGCCCTCCAAGTCCATTGGGGCGTTGGCAAAGGTGGGGGGAAAGAAATCCCATCATTTCCCTTCCCCACCGATTGTTATCCCCCTTTTTTAGGGACCTTGATCTTATCCCTTCGGGATATGATCTTATTCCTTCTAAGGTGGGATCTTGGTGCGCCTTGACCAGGGGTGTGGGGCCTTGCCCCCACTACCCACGTTCATGTGGGTCCCCCCATGCAGGTGGGCCCCACTTCGGAACCTTCTAGAACCTTCCCGGTACAATACCGAAAAATCCCAAACATTTTCCGGTGGCCAAAATAGGACTTCCCATATATAAATATTTACCTCCGGACCATTCCGGAACTCCTCGTGACGTCCGGGATCTCATCCAGGACTCCGAACAACTTTCGGTTAACCGCATACTAATATCTTTTCAACTCTAGCATCACCGAACCTTAAGTGTGTAGACCCTACGGGTTCGGGAGACATGCAGACATGACCGAGACGACTCTCCGGTCAATAACCAACAGCGGGATCTGGATACCCATGTTGGCTCCCACATGTTCCACGATGATCTCATCGGATGAACCATGATGTCGAGGATTCAATCAATCTCGTATACAATTCCCTTTGTCAATCGGTACGTTACTTGCCCGAGATTCGATCATCGGTATCCCAATACCTTGTTCAATCTCGTTACCGGCAAGTCACTTTACTCGTACCGTAACGCATGATCCCGTGGCTAACTCCTTAGTCACATTGAGCTCATTATGATGATGCATTACCGAGTGGGCCCAGAGATACCTCTCCGTCATACGGAGTGACAAATCCCAGTCTCAATTCGTGCCAACCCAACAGACACTTTCGGAGATACCTGTAGTGCACCTTTATAGCCACCCAGTTACGTTGTGACGTTTGGTACACCCAAAGCATTCCTACAGTATCCGGGAGTTGCACAATCTCATGGTCTAAGGAAATGATACTTGACATTAGAAAAGCTCTAGCAAACGAACTACACGATCTTGTGCTATGCTTAGGATTGGGTCTTGTCCATCACATCATTCTCCTAATGATGTGATCCCGTTATCAAGGACATCCAATGTCCATGGTCAGGAAACCATAACCACCTATTGATCAACGAGCTAGTCAACTAGAGGCTTACTAGGGACATGTTGTGGTCTATGTATTCACACATGTATTACGGTTTCCAGTTAATACAATTATAGCATGAACAACAGACAATTATCATGAACAAGGAAATACAATAATAACCATTTTATTATTGCCTCTAGGGCATATTTCCAACAGTCTCCCACTTGCACTAGAGTCAATAATCTAGTTCACATCACCATGTGATTAACACTCAAAGTTCACATCGCCATGTCACTAATACCCAAGAGTTTACTAGAGTCAATAATCTAGTTCACTTCACCATGTGATTAACACTCAATGAGTTCTAGGGTTTCATCATGTTATGCTTACGAGAGAGGTTTTAGTCAATGAGTCTGCAACATTCATATCCGTGTGTGCTTTACAAATCTCTATGTCATCTTGTAGATGCAGCTACCACGCGCTACTTGGAGCTATTCCAAATAACTGCTCTACTATACGAATCCGGTTCACCACTCAGAGTCATCCGGATTAGTGTCAAAGTTTGCATCGACGTAACCCTTTACGACGAACCCCCTTTCCACCTCCATAATCGAGAAAATTCCTTAGTCCACTAGATACTAAGGATAAGTTCGACCGCTGTCATGTGATCCCTTCCTGGATCACTATTGTACCCCTTGACTAACTCATGGCAAGGCACACTTCAGGTGCGGTACACAGCATAGCATATTGTAGAGCCTACGTCTAAAGCATAGGGGACGACCTTCGTCCTGTCTCTTTCTTCCGCCATGGTCAGGTCTTGAGTCTTACTCAATACTCACACCTTGTAACACAGCCAAGAACTCCTTCTTTGCTGATCTATTTTGAACTCCTTCAAAATCTTGTCACGGTATGTATTCATTTGAAAGTACTATTAAGCGTTTTTTATCTATCCTTATAGATCTTGATGCTCAATGTTCAAGTAGCTTAATCCAGGTTTTCCAAAACACTTTTCAAATAACCCTGGATGCTTTCCAGAAATTCTACATCATTTCTGATCAACAATATGTTAACAACATATACTCATCAAAAATTCTATAGTGCTCCCACTCACTTCTTTGGAAATACAAGTTTCTCATGAACTTTGTATAAACCCAAAATCTTTGATCATCTCATCAAAGCGTTCATTCCAACTCCGAGATGCTTACTCCAATCCTTAGAAGGATTGCTGGAGCTTTGCATACTTGTTAGCATCTTTCAGGATTGACAAAACCTTCTGGTTGTATCACATACAACCTTTCCTCAAGAAAATCGTCGAGGAAACAATGTTTTGACATCCTATCTGCAAGATTTCATAAATAATGCAGTAACTGCTAATATAATTCTAACAGACTCTTAGCATCGCTACGAGTGAGAAAGTCTCATCGCAGTCAACTCCTTGAACTTGCCGGAAAACATCTTAACGACAAGTCGAGCTTTCTTAATGGTGACACTTACCATCATTGTCTGTCTTCCCTTTAAAATCCATCTGTACCCAACAGCCTTACGACCATCAAGTAGTTCTTTCAAAGGCTATACTTTGTTTTCATACATGGATCCTCTCGGATTTTATGGCCTCGAGCCATTCGTCGGAATCCGGGCCCACCATCGCTTCTCCATAGCTCGTAGGTTCATTGTTGTCTAGCAACATGACTTCCAAGACAGGATTACGTACCACTCTGAAGTAGTATGCATCCTTGTCATCCTATGAGGTTTGGTAGTGACTTGATATGAAGTTTCATGATCACTATCATAAGCTTCCACTTCAATTGGTGTAGGTGCCACAGGAACAACTTCCTGTGCCCTGCTACACATTAGTTGAAGTGACGGTTCAATGACCTCATCAAGTCTCCACCATCCTCCCACTCAATTCTTTCGAGAGAAACTTTTCCTCGAGAAAGGACCCGTTTCTAGAAACAATCACTTTTGCTTCCAGATCTGAAATAGGAGGTATACCCAACTGTTTTGGGTATTCTATGAAGATGCATTTATCCGCTTTGGGTTCGAGCTTATCAGCCTGAAACTTTTTCACATAAGCGTCGCAGCCCCAAACTTTTAAGAAACGACAGCTTAGGTTTCTCTAAACCATAGTTCATACGGTGTCGTCTCAACGGAATTGCGTGGTGCCCTATTTAAAGTGAATGCGGTTGTCTCTAATGCCTAACCCATAAACGATAGTTGTAATTCGATAAGAGACATCATGGTATGCACCATATCCAATAGGGTGCAGTTATGATGTTCGGACACAACATCACAATATGGTGTTCCAGGCGGTATTAGTCGTGAAACAATTTCCACAATTTCTTAATTGTGTGCCAAACTCGTAACTCAGATATTCATCTCTATGATCATATCATAGACATTTTATCCTCTTGTCACGACGATCTTCAACTTCACTCTGAAATTACTTGAACCTTTCAATAATTCAGACTTATGTTTCATCAAGTAAATATTCTCAGCATCTACTCAAATCATCTGTGAAGTAAGAACATAACGATATCCACTGCGTGCCTCAGCACTCATTGGACTGCACACATCAAATGTATTACTTCCAACAAGTTGCTCTCTTGTTCCATCTTACTGAAAACGAGGCCTTTCAGTCATCTTGCCCATGTGGTATGATTTGCATGTCTCAAGTGATTCAAAATCAAGTGAGTCCAAATGATCCATCTGTATGGACTTTCTTCATGCATATATACTAATAGACATGGTTCGCATGTCTCAGTCTTTTCAAAAACGAGTGAGTCCAAAGATCCATCAACATGGAGCTTCTTCATGCGTTTTATACCAATATGACTCAAGTGGCAGTGCCACAAGTATGTGGTACTATCATTACTATCTTATATCTTTTGGCATGAACATGTGTATCACTACGATCGAGATTCAATAAACCATTCATTTTAGGTGCAAGACCATTGAAGGTATTATTCAAATAGACAAAGTAACCATTATTCTCCTTTAATGAATAACCGTATTGCGATAAACATAATCCAATCATGTCTATGCTCAACGCAAACACCAAATAATAATTATTCAGGTTTAACCCCAATCTCGATGGTAGAGGGAGCATGCGATGCTTGATCACATCAACCTTGGAAACACTTCCAACACATATCGTCATCTCACCTTTAGCTAGTCTCCGTTTATTCCGCAGCTTTTATTTCGAGTTACTAACACTTAGCAACCGAACCGGTATCTAATACCCTGGTGCTACTAGGAGTACTAGTAAAGTACACATTAATATAACGTATATCCAATATACTTCTGTCGACCTTGCCAGCCTTCTCATCTACGAAGTATCTAGGGTAGTTCTGCTTCAGTGACCGTTCCCCTCATTTTAGCAGCACTTAGTCTCGGGTTTGGGTTCAACCTTGGGTTTCTTCACTAGAGCAGCAACTGATTTGCCGTTTCATGAAGTATCCCTTCTTGCCCTTGCCCTTGTAGAAACTAGTGGTTTTACTAACCATCAACAATTGATGCTCCTTCTTGATTTCTACTTTCGCGGTGTCAAACATCGCGAGTTGCTCAAGGATCATCATGTCTATCCCTGATATGTTATAGTTCATCATGAAGCTCTAATAGCTTGGTGGCAGTGACTATGGAAAACCATCACTATCTCAGCTGGAAGATTAACTCCCACTCGATTCAAGTGATTGTAGTACTCAGACAATCTGAGCACATGCTCAATGATTGAGCTTTTCTCCCTTAGTTTGCAGGCTTAAGAAACTTGTCAGAGGTCTCATACCTCTTGACGTGGGCATTAGTCTAAAATCCCAATTTCAGTCTTTGGAACATCTCATATGTTCTGCGATGTTTCAAAACCGTCTTTGGTGCCACAATTTTAAACCGTTAGCATCACACACTGAACTATCACGTAGTCATCAAAACGTGTATGTCAGATGTTTCGTAACATCTACAGACGACGCTCGAGGTTTAGCACACCGAGCGGTGCATTAAGGACATAAGCCTTCTGTGCAGCAATGAGGACAATCCTCAGTTTACGGACCCAGTCCGCATAATTGCTACTATCAACTTTCAACTAAATTTTCTCTAGGAACATATCTTATTAGAACTAAAGCGTAAGCTACGACATTATTTGCAAAGACCTTTTGACTATGTTCATGATAATTAAGTTCATCTGATTATTTAATGAACTCCCACTTAGATAGACATCCCTCTAGTCATCTAAGTGATACATGATCTGAATCGACTAGGCCGTGTCCGATCATCACGTGAGACGGACTAGTCATCATCGGTGAACATCTCCATGTTGATCGTATCTACTATACGACTCATGTTCGACCTTTCGGTCTCTTGTGTTCCGAGTCCATGTCTGTACATGCTAGGCTCGTCAAGTCAACCTAAGTGTTTTGCTTGTGTTCCGAGGCCATGTCTGTACATGCTAGGCTCGTCAACACCCGTTGTATGCGAACGTTAGAATCTATCACACCCGAGCATCACGTGGTGCTTCGAAACAGCGAACCTTCGCAACGGTGCACAGTTAGGGGGAACACATCTCTTGAAATTTTAGTGAGGGATCATCTTATTTATGCCGTTCTAAGAAAATAAGATGTAAACATGACAAACATCACATGCAAATCATAAAGTGACATGATATGGCCAATATCATCTTGCGCCTTTTGATCTCCATCTTCGAGGCGCGGCATGATCACCTTCGTCACCAGCATGACACCATGATCTCCATCATCGTGTCTTCATGAAGTTGTCTCGCCAACTATTACTTCTACTAGTATGGCTAACGGTTAGCAATAAAGTAAAGTAATTACATGGCGTTTTTCATTGACACGCAGGTCATACAATAAATTAAGACAACTCCTATGGCTCCTGCCGGTTGTCATACTCATCGACATGCAAGTCGTGATTCCTATTACAAGAACATGATCAATCTCATACATCACATATATCATTCATCACATCCTTTTGGCCATATCACATCACATAGCATACCCTGCAAAAACAAGTTAGACGTCCTCTAATTGTTGTTGCATGTTTTACGTGGCTGCTATGGGTTTCTAGCAAGAACGTTTCTTACCTACGCAAAAGCCACAACAGTGATATGCCAATTGCTATTTACCCTTCATAAGGACCCTTTTCATCGAATCCGATCCGACTAAAGTGGGAGAGACAGACACCCACTAGCCACCTTATGCATCAAGTGCATGTCAGTCGGTGGAACCTGTCTCACGTAAGAGTACGTGTAAGGTCGGTCCGGGCCGCTTCATCCCACAATGCCGCCGAATCAAGATAAGACTAGTAACGGTAAGCAAATTGAACAAATCATCGCCCACAACTACTTTGTGTTCTACTCGTGCATAGAATCTACGCATAAACCTGGCTCATGATGCCACTGTTGGGGAACGTAGCAGAAATTTAAAATTTTCTACGTATCACCAAGATCAATCTATGGAGTCATCTAGCAACGAGAGAGAGGGGAGTGCATCTACATACCCTTGTAGATCGCGCGCGGAAGCGTTCAAGAGAACGGGGTTGATGGAGTCGTACTCGTCGTGATCCAAATCACCGATGATCCTAGCGCCGAACGGACGGCACCTCCGCGTTCAACACAGGTACGGAGCGGGGACGTCTCCTCCTTCTTGATCCAGCAAGGGGGGAGGAGAAGTTGATGGAGATCCAGCAGCACGACGGCGTGGTGGTGGAAGTAGCGGGATCCCGGTAGGGCTTCGCCAAGCGCAAGCGGGGAGGAAGAGGTGTCACGGGAGGGAGGGAGGCGCCAGGGCTTGGGGTGATGCTCCCATGCGCCTCCCCACTATATATAGGGGTGGAGGGGGCTGGTTTCTTGCCCTCCAAGTCCATTGGGGCGTTGGCAAAGGTGGGGGGAAAGAAATCCCATCATTTCCCTTCCCCACCGATTGTTATCCCCCTTTTTTAGGGATCTTGATCTTATCCCTTCGGGATATGATCTTATTCCTTCTAAGGTGGGATCTTGGTGCCCCTTGACCAGGGGTGTGGGGCCTTGCCCCCACTACCCACGTTCATGTGGGTCCCCCCATGCAGGTGGGCCCCACTTCGGAACCTTCTAGAACCTTCCTGGTACAATACCGAAAAATCCCAAACATTTTCCGGTGGCCAAAATAGGACTTCCCATATATAAATATTTACCTCCGGACCATTCCGGAACTCCTCGTGACGTCCGGGATCTCATCCGGGACTCCGAACAACTTTCGGTTAACCGCATACTAATATCTTTACAACTCTAGCGTCACTGAACCTTAAGTGTGTAGACCCTACGGGTTCGGGAGACATGCAGACATGACCGAGACGACTCTCCGGTCAATAACCAACAGCGGGATCTGGATACCCATGTTGGCTCCCACATGTTCCACGATGATCTCATCGGATGAACCACGATGTCGAGGATTCAATCAATCTCGTATACAATTCCCTTTGTCAATCGGTACGTTACTTGCCCGAGATTCGATCGTCGGTATCCCAATACCTTGTTCAATCTCGTTACCGGCAAGTCACTTTACTCGTACCGTAACGCATGATCCCGTGGCTAACTCCTTAGTCACATTGAGCTCATTATGATGATGCATTACCGAGTGGGCCCAGAGATACCTCTCCGTCATACGGAGTGACAAATCCCAGTCTCGATTCGTGCCAACCCAACAGACACTTTCGGAGATACCTGTAGTGCACCTTTATAGCCACCCAGTTACGTTGTGACGTTTGGTACACCCAAAGCATTCCTACAGTATCCGAGAGTTGCACAATCTCATGGTCTAAGGAAATGATACTTGACATTAGAAAAGCTCTAGCAAACGAACTACACGATCTTGTGCTATGCTTAGGATTGGGTCTTGTCCATCACATCATTCTCCTAATGATGTGATCCCGTTATCAAGGACATCCAATGTCCATGGTCAGGAAACCATAACCATCTATTGATCAACGAGCTAGTCAACTAGAGGCTTACTAGGGACATGTTGTGGTCTATGTATTCACACATGTATTATGGTTTCCAGTTAATACAATTATAGCATGAACAACAAACAATTATCATGAACAAGGAAATACAATAATAACCATTTTATTATTGCCTCTAGGGCATATTTCCAACAACAACCACCTTCTATGCATCCAGGAAGTCCGTTGAACTGAAGGAGGCGTAAATGTACTACACAATAGCGTCGTCCGTCGAGCTTAGTGCGGTAAGGTGGTTTTTCGAAGAAGACGGTGGAGAAGCGAAGTCAGCGAAGAGTGAAATGCTGGTTGCTTCATTCATGCTTTGTGATTTGATGCCTCACTACTCTGTGATTTGTGATAGAAGGGACAGGGGAGTAGACTTTGTGCTCTATACTGTACATGCGTCTAAACACGGGAGAAACGGGAGGAAGGTTGCATTTTTCTATCCGTTCAATCCATCAATTAGGGAGCTTCGGTTCCCTCTTTTTGGCTTTGGCAGCACCCTCCACAATGGTTCCCATCAATGCCAAAAGCTATTTTCACATTTGGCTACACATTGTGGATGCCCTTAACCGTACCACTTGGTTTTGTTCTTGTGTGCTATCTATACAAATCTCGATTATATTGATCTAAAAAATTATATCAAGATTAGTAAAAAAGGAGGTGATTTTGCCGCAAGGAAGGCGGGGGAGGTTTCTTATTTTTAGAGGACGTTGTCCTGGTGGTTTGCTAACATGCGGTCCCACATGTTAGTGATTTACCAAGCCGATCCGCGTCCCACATGAGGCAGAACAACGGCAGAAGCAACACGTGGTTAACTTGAACAAGATGAGGGAGAAGCGGATTTAGCAACGAGTGAAATGATGGTTGCTTCGTCCCTCCAACTTCTTTTTTTAGCATCACTTCGTCCCTCCAATTTAACTGCAGGAAAGGTGCAGCTTTGTGATTTGATGCCTCATTGCTCATTACTATGCCGGCGCCATGACCGGGGTGCTTCACCCCTGCTGCTCTGCACTGTTATTTTGTTATGGCACGTGGACCCGGTTGCTTGATGTCCCACATGTCGGCGAAAGGGACTAGAACATTTATGAAAGCGAGCGCTCCACTCTACGACGGAGCAGTACACGACATGGTGGCCTAGTGAACTGTTACTTGTACTGTAGTACTACTATAGTTTTGTTGTTTCGCACGATCCATCAATACAAACCCGATTAAACAGGTAAGGGCGGGATATTTCTCGCGCGATAGATGATACTAGCCATACATTTAAAAGGCAATTTTAATGTATGCAAACTGAATAATTAAGTAACAATATGAGATCTAGTAAAACTAAAAACACATATGATTTATTGTGTTAGAGTGTAGTAGTAGTGTTGTATCGCATAGTTGTTAGATGCAACATGCGAGAACGTGTAGAGATGTACTTTTGGAGGGCCTATAGAGAGAAATTGGGCATAAAGTGGATTCAAATATTTGTATTCGTCTTCATAGCATTTGTAACTCATATCTACAGTTTGTACGATAGACGTGAATGCGTGTTCGCTCTTACGAAATCAGTACAACAATAATGGAGTGGCATGCGCAATTTAGGCACTGGCACGTTGGCCTACTTGGCTCCACAAAGAGAGCGAAAGAAGAGATAAATACACTGGCTGTCAGTGTATTTCAAGCGAAAAGAGTAATACGGTCATCGGACATCAGAATACGCTCATTACGGTCACTATATACGTTTTGCGGTGATTATATAGTCACTTTCTCACCATTTAGCATCGGACTGCACTCTGTTGACCGGTCGAATAGTCTGTGTGGCACTATGTTGACTGGTTAAATTGACCATGTTCTTTGTGGGTCCCACCTATCAGTTCGCATAGGAAAAAAGTAAGATAAACACAAATTTACACAGGCACGACAAGACTCCAACCCGTGAGTGGGAACCACCTGGTTGGGTATGTGTCTGTCAGGGCTTGATGTATGTGCATGCACGTGTAGGTTGAGCACTTTAGCATGAGCATATGTGTTGGTCATGTGGTGTGTGCATGCATGCGTGCGTGTGTGCGTGCATGGCCGCGCGTGTGCATGTGAGTGTTGCATGCATGCAGTTTGTGTGCATGCGCGCGTGTGTGTATAATCACCACACCAGCTCATGTGTGTTAACATAGACGGCTCAGCATAGCAATACAAGGCCACCTTGTCCGTTGTGCCCGCGGTCATGACTTTGAACCACCGTCCAATATTTTTTATTGTTTGTTTTCATTCTTATACACGCCGACAGGTGGGCCCAATGGTAGTGAGATAATGTGATGCAACACTAGAGGTCCCACGTGGAGCGTTTAACTAGTCAACTAGTCATGTCTTGAACAAATACAAAGCTGTACGGTGAGCCCGTGACTGTATAATAACCATAAAACGTAAATGGTGACCGTAATGAGTGGATTCTAAAGTCCGATGTACGTATTGTGCTTTCGCTTCAAATACAATGATCGTCAATGTATATATCGCGAGAGAAATATGAAACATGCGTGAATGTGCCGGGGGTGTACTTTTAGAGGACCTGGAGATAGTTTGTGTGCGTACATGAAAGGGGCGTAGAGGGGGGTGTGCGATGGAGAGAGAGATGCTCTTCGTTTCTCTTTATTATGACTAACTTTATATATAGTATAAAAATATAAAAATTCACAGTGCGAAATAAATATCATTGGGTACACCATGCAATGCAAATTAACTTTCATACTCCATATACCTTTGTAATGTTGTATATATGTAGAAATTCTAAAATAAATTTTTGGCCACACTTTGTGTGGTTTTATTCAAAAGGAATGTTGTATGCGAAGTAAACATGAAGAGAGGGCTTTTGAGATCAATGGGGTACGTGATAAGATGTAACATGTGTGAATGTGTAGTTGACGTATTTGGCAGGGCTTAGAGAGGTTATGTGTACGTATACGAGAGAGGCATGGATAGAGGGGCCGGAGGGGGAGCGTGGGAGAGATAACACGAGAAATGAAAGAGGTCTAGAGAGAGATGAATAGGATGTCACGGCGAGAGATGCCCTTGAGTGTGTACATGCAAGGGGGGCGAGATAGAGGCATGAGGAGAAAATATTTTGTGTGGTGTCGTGTTGGTATGTGTGGGTGTGAGAAGATAACGAGACCTAGGGGCAGAGGGTGTGTCACCATTGAGGTCCGGTGGGCCGAGGTGAGGCCCTTGGGTCAGTTCCGTCCTGCGCCACATTGGTCGGCCCGTGACGCATTCAGGGAGACCCATGGAGGACTAGTCGTACAATACAAAGATACCATAGTCGTGAAGGACTCAGTGTCCACTGACAAAGCCGACTAGGATTTGTAACCCTAGGTCCTCAGAACTAAGGTAACCCCTTCTCTCTGATATTACCATTCATCCAACCTAACTTTAAGGGGCATCATATTCGTCAATTAAGACGAGAGGTGGAGACAATGCGTGTGAGACAAGCCTAAAGATAATGTGTGTGCGGGGGACAAGCAGGCAGGTCTATGTATAGAGAAAGGGTCGATGGGGATTGTGTGTGCATATGCTTGTGAGAGGAAGAGTGCTCGTGATAAAGGTTAGTGAAAACAGTCGTAAATGGTTGCGAGGGGGAGGGAGGGTGATATCGAGAGCATGTGTGCGAAAAAGACACCTCGGGAGAGAGTGTGTGAGCATGTGTGAGAGACCACCGATGGATATACACCGTGTGCGCATATATGTGAGAGAGAAAGTTAGCGTGTGTGTGAGGAGGGGCCTATGGAGAGTGAAACTACACGTAAAAGACTGATGGACACATTGATTAAAAATATAAATTGTATCCAAATATTAGGATGGGATCATGATATTTGCAATTCGCATAAGGAACGGTCATTGATCCATCAAACATCTATATTCTATCGAATTTGAGCACGTCTATGTTATTATTCGACATAATTGATCCATAGAGTCAGTTAGTATTTTGAAATCCAGACAATGCATCGCTTTAGCAATTCGAATATAAACGTGAGTATAGTTCATGTTGAGTGTGTAAAGCACATTATACATACAAAAGTTACACAATGAACATTATAAATAGCTAGCTATAAACTAGCATACATTTGAATTCAACTTAAGGTGGTTTAAAAAATTCAAATTCAACATGAAGTCCATTCAATTATTTGAACTCGAGATCATGGCATTTGTAAATCATACCTAAATTATGGGGGCACCAATCTTTGCTCTGCTATTGTACATAATAGTATATGTAGTCATGTACAAAATAGAATAAAATTTACCTCCTCCGTTCCAAAATATCATAGTTATAGGATTTTCAAGTGTCAAAATTTCAAAAAGAAGAGAATAATTTAATGAGGTTTTCAAACATACAAGGTCAAATTTAACGTTGTCTATTTAGGTCAATCCTCAAAGTTCAAGAGTACTCTAAACGTGAATGCTTCTGTTTCAAAATTTCGAACGAAGCGCCAAAAGAGCCTCTACTCGCCCGAAACCGTGTGAGACCAATGTTTGGTTGAAGGAAATTACTTTTTAACTCCGACTCGTGAAACCTACCGGCCCGATGTCCAAAGGTCTAAACAAGGGTAGGTTTGTAACTTCATCTAGTCACCACGCAACCGCCTCCAAAAACATTCATACACCGTGGCCGCCTAAACACACATCTGCTCGACCGAAATCGCTCCCGCCCACTATTTGGGACACCTGGGATTACCGTCCTACCCCCGACCCGCAGTAGGTCCAAAATTTAAGAGGTGGGAAAAGTTTGTACTTTCCCCAAATTTCAAACAAGCGCGTCCCATCTGTTCAAAAAAAAACAAGTGTGTCCCAGATCGAAACATTGTTCCCCCT